>NW_027069481.1:82907-236748 GCF_002906115.3 Quercus suber
AAAGCCCCCCCCCCCCCTCCCCCCAAATTTTTTTTTTTTTAAAATACTAGTATATATGTATTAATTTTATCAATTTGTTTCAATAAATTTGCACTTTGCCCCCTCAACAATATTATTCATCTTTTTAAAGGCTATAAAAAAAAAAAATTATTGATCTAAAATCTGAAATAAATTTAACAAGCTAAAAAATATTAGCCCAACAACAAAATTTACTAATAGAAAACTTAAGCCCAAACAACACCCAAAACAAACCCAAGCACGACACCAAAAAAAAAAAAAAAAAAGGAAAAAAACCCTAACTTTCTAAGTGAGACCTAGGAATGGGAGGGGTTGGGCAGTAATAGCACAACAAGCACAGGCACAACACAACACAACAATAGCAGAAGCAAGAAATAGATGAGCACCACGCCACTACCAGTCCACTGGCCCCAAATTTGGTATTATATCTAATCTCTCTCTTTTTTTCTTATTTATTTATTTATTTATTTATGGGAATATGAATATCTTATCTCTCTTTCATGTCTGAATCTCTAGTGCAAAAAAAAATTGTTAAACTTTTGTTGGTTGATTAACTTGATTTTATAATCTGCGTTGTGAAGAAAATAGAAAGAGAGGTAGAGATAAGAGAACTCTCTACACAGTCTACACTCACCAAAAATAGGAGAGAGTGAAGTAGAGTTCTCTCTTTAATAAAGTTAAAATAATATATTTTTTAAAATAGTTGTAACTAACACAGTAACACATCACCAATGTGCTAGTGTTAAATTTTGTTTGTATTGTGCTTGTCTCTTAGTGCTTGCTTGTTAAGGGTCTTTTAAAAAATTAAAGTTGAGATTATTTGCAACTTTGAAATTTATTGCTTAGCTGTTGAGTGCTTGTGTGCATAGTGCTTGTTTGTTGTTTGTATAGAGTGCTTGTTAATGTATTGTAATGTATTAAAAAACAATGATTTTGTGTATTTGTTTTTGTTGATGGTTTGTTAATGCTAAATGAATGCTTATTTGGAGTTAAAAAAAATTGTTTATACTTTTGCCCCCGCTAACTCCATGTCCTGGCTCGGTCCCTGCCTATAACGATACCCAGACCCATTCTTGGGATCAGAACATGTGCTATTCCCTCTACATGTTAGCATAACAAGTAAAGATAAAATCAAGGTAGTTAGAGATGATAATCAGGCTAAGATTGTAGCCAACACCAGATTGTAGTCCATACCAATAGATTAGTATTATATTAGATAGGTGTAATCGTGATTGCAAAGTTTATCTTTATCTTTTCCTTTTACTTGTAATTATCACATTTTGTAGTGATAAATATCACTTGTATATTAATACTTCTATAAATACAAGCATGGACAGCTAATATGTCTAAGCTACCATTTTCCACAAACATCATTTCTTTCATGGTATCAGAGCTACAGCTCAGTTGCACTATTGATCCTTCAATGGCCTCATCATCATCCTCTATTTTATTTCCATCATTCAATGCACCAAACCTTACTCCACTTTTTTCAATCAAACTTGACAGCTCGAATTATCTGTTATGGGTATCTCAGTTCCTTCCAATCCTTCGAAGTCATGATCTCATAGGAATCATAGATGGCACAGACCCCTATCTACCAAAGTTTCACCTAGATGACAAAGGAATGGGGACCAACCATCAACCCAGATTTTGTTATCTGGTAGAAGAAAGACTAGTATTTGTTGAGCTGGTTAAATGCCACCTTGACTAAGAATGTATTTTCTTCTGTATATGGACTCAATACTTCTCAAAAAGTGTGGAATCGGCTTGCTTCTCGGTTTGTATCCTAGTCGAGATCACGAGTAGCACATCTGAAGAAACAGCTTCAGTCATTGTGTCAAGGGACCAAAACCTGTGCAGAGTTTGTGCAATCTGCCAAACCTTGGTCTAATCAGCTAGTCGTGGTTAGTAAATCAGTTGATGACGATGACTTAACATCTTATATAAACAGTGGTTTAAACCCTATTTTTCATCTATTTGTTACTTCATATTCCTTTGCAATTAGGGATAAGCCACTAACATTTGATGAATTTCATACTGAATTATTATTATTGTTATTATTTTTATATAAGATAGAAATTTTACTTTAGCCTAATCTAAGTGTATATGTGTGTGAAGCTCCCTCATAGTTTAATAATTTCAGACTGAATTATCAAGCTATAAGATGTTGGTGAACTCTAGCCAAACTTCAACTAATACAAATGTTGGAGGTTTTGCTCTGTATTCTTAGAAACCTAAGAACAACTCCAACAAGAAAAACAAGTACAATGGCTCAAACAAGAACAATCAGCAGTTCTCACAGCAATACAACAACTCCCAGTCTAATTAGTAGAAAAATTCCTTTCAATCCAATCAACAATGGTCATCACCTGGTAGGTTCTTATCCAACAGTAGACCTTTGTGTCAAATTTGTGGCAAGCATGGACATCAAGCCATGGATCACTTCCACAGGATGAACTTCTCTTATTGAGGCCATCACCCACCTGCCCAGTTAGCAGCAATGGCTGCAAAGACTCATACAAATGGTGATCAAACCTAGTATGTAGACAGTGGAGATAACAACCACATTGTTGGGGTTTATGCCCTAAAATCCAATTTATTGGCATGTCATAAATAATTAAATAGTTTAATTATATGAGACTATCTATAAATGAACTAATGGGACATTATCTTAGTCCATGAGATGTATAGTATGTGATTTATGTGAAAAGTCACAGAAGATATAAATCACAAGTTCTTTGTAAACTCAGAATTTTAGTTCGTAGTCGGTGATGCAATTGGGCATTTCATTTGCGAAGACTATAACATAACAACTAAGATGATTTGTCTTGATCATGGAAGTGGAGACTTCTAGTTGATATGTTGATATGTTTTAAAAGTTAAGACATATTGAACTGGACCACCGTAAGATTTATTATTCTCCTAACGACTGTCAAATGAATAATAAATCTCACGACTTCTATTTACATCAACTTTAAATCCTGAGAGAATAATGGACTTGATCATGAGATGTAGTTACTTTGATATATCAGGAGTGAGATCTATAAGTTACGGTCAAAATCTCAGTATGTTGGGCAGTTGCATTTAGTGTTGATGAAACATATATTCTCAAGATGGAATTCATAATCTCTTAACAAAAATATAAAATGTTCCCTTGAGATAAGTTTAATGAGTTTGGTTATTCAGAGTGTTGGGCCCAACCACTTTAGTAAGGAGTTACTAAAGTATATATTTATGAAATAGGATTTCATAAATATATGATGAATAACATAAAGGATTAAACCGGGTACTCAAGGATTAAGATGTAGTAATCTTCAAAGTGACAGTCAACATTGATGACTTTGTATTACTATGAATATTTTTTATGAAGGGGTTATATGTATAATAAAGTCTTGGGATATAATTTATTAAAAAGGCTTAGAGTGCAATTATATTTATATAGTGGTATTAAATATAATTAATGATAACTTTGGACTTGTCAAGAGTTGACAGAAAAGCTCAAGGCCCATTGGAGCTAGACTCTTATTTGTTCCCTTTGGTCCCATCTCAAGCCACAAACTAAAGCCCACTTGGGTAGGCCCAAAAGGCTAACCCAATTAGATAATCAGTCATTATTTAATAAGAGTTATTAAATAAAGAAACTATCAGAATAGTTTTAACGTACGTATGATGAAAAAGAAAAGAAATCAGTTTTTTTCTACAAGGAAAAAAAGAAGGATTTTTCTTTAAGAGTCTATGTACAAAGGATTGATTGAAAGACCATACATCTTGGACACCATGTGGAATTGAGATGAAGATTAAAGGTATTCTCAAGTCATGGTTTTGAAATTCACTGCATCAAGGTACGCATCCTGTTCTTTGTTCTAGAATTCATGGTTACATGTTATCTTTCATGATTGAAGTAGATCCGTATTTATTGCTTCCACTGTGTGTTTTGTATGAGATAAAAAACCAGGTTTTCCAACACACATAACTAGTGATCTCAGCAACCTCGAATTCAGTGAACCTTACCAAGGTGACAATGTTGCAACAGTAGGCAATGGCACAGGTTTGTATATCTCACACACTGGTTTCTCTACATTTCAAACAACTTCAAACTCAAATTTGAAATTATCCAATATTCTTCGTTTCCTAAAGGTTGCCACTAATCTTTTATGCATCCAAAGATTTTGTACGGATAATAACTGCTGGTTTAAGCTAACAGCTAATAATTTTGTGATGAAGGACAACCTCACAAGACAGATGCTTTTGCAAGGGCCAAGTAGAGACAGGTTGTATCAATTCAACTTCTTCCACTCTCCAGAAATAAGGCTTGAAGGCTCACTGCTTTCATCGGTGTTCTTGCAAACTCCTCAATGTGGCATTATCGCTTACATACATAATTCGCTTTGGTCTGAGCAACATCACAAGTCTCGTTACCAATTGCCCAATCAAGAACCACGGGAAGGGTTCTGTTGCTTTGTAGACTGATAAGATAATCTAAGGAGAAATTGAACTTGTTTGTACGAATAATAAAAGCAAAACTGCATGGATTGAAATCCCAAACTTTTGTGTGTTTTTCAATAAAGCTAAATGCTTGAAAATGAATATTATTCAATCCTTCAGGAATCTGCATCTCGCAACACCCAATCCCAGAACAAGCCCCATTGACTATATTGAGTATGTTTTTACATCTTGACAGACAACCAATGGAGAACGGTTGATTGTTTAGATTACCATTAAGGTATGCGTAAGTGTCACAACCAACTACGACGAACATGTTTCGGGTGATAGAAACTGTAAGGCATACCTAACTTGTTGTAACAGTCAATGGAGTTAACATCAAGATGTCCATCTCGCCATGAACAGAAATGTTTGTAACAATGAGGTTTCTAGGCTTTGGTTGAGGTTGACTAGACGAGGTGTCACAATTGGTAGAAAAATCTTTAATTGTATCTTTCAGGTAAAAACCTTCATTTATGCCAAAGGGATATGGAATTTGTACATCTCCACATTTTTCGAGGTAGTTGGGTAGAGCTAATGGAAATTCTGCTGCTGCGTTTGCCATGAATATCACATACCAACCCAGGTGATTAGCATAAGCATCCTATGGAATTGGAAAGTGGAAACCCATAGATAGCCGCGATATTTCCAAGAATAGTGTCTTAGTGTGTGTAGAGAGCTTCATAAATGCTAGACTTTTTATAAGCAACGGGAAGAAGACCAGTTCAATCATACAACATAGGCTTTGTGATTAATTAAAGAGGAAACTACAATGTTGATCCCTCAAGTTTACTTTGTGTGCGCAATTGGTTCCTCAAGTTTACTTTGTGTGGGCAATTGGTTCCTCAAGTTTCAAGTGAGTGCAATTGGTTCCTCAAGTTTCAAGTTAGTACAATTGGTCCCTCAAGTTTTAAAAATGAGTAGTATTAGTCTTTTTACTAACTGTCATTAGTGGTGTTACTTGGGTGGCTAACGGTACGGGTGGCAATTCGTGTTTGCATGTCGGATTCGTGTCATATCAACTCATGAGTATCCAAACCTTAACCAACCCACAACCTACCCATGCTCTCTCTGCAGTACCTTTACCCCTTTCACTCTCTCCAAAATCCCACTGTCACTTAGCTATCTTGCAGATCTTGCCGTATAGTATCACCATTGTTTCTGCTATTATACCCATCCCCATCCTCTTCACTTCGTTTTGTATTTTTCCATCTAACTCCATCCCTTATGTACCCTATTCTTCGTCTAGTTATTTTTCAGACCGATCTTGTTCTCTAGTGATCCTACAATGGAGGTCTCAGACCTCATTGCTCGCACCAAGAATAGCACATGGATTGATGCCTGCCTAGAGCTCCCTCCAAACCAAGATGCTAGTAACTCCCCTTCCTAGGTTCTACTAGGGAAGCTTATCACATATAAATTTGTAGGAACATCCATAGTCTCCGATGTGGTAAACAGAGCAGGGAGACCAACTTTTTAGATTCGGGTGAGCTACCTTGATAACAATGTCTTCACTTTCCACTTCCAACATGAAGCGGTTATGAAAAACACCTTCCAAAGAAGGCCATGGTCCATTAGAGGAGGACACCTAGTCTTAACGCAGTGGAATCCCTCCCTCACATGGCAAGAGATCAACTTCAAATCCTCTGCATTCTGGGTACAGGTTCATGGTCTTTCCGAGCTATGGAGATCCCCAAACAACCTCCACTTGTTGGGCAAAAAAGTTAGAAAGGTCGTCAAGGTTAACTTAGCTAGAGAAGGTGGAGGAGCTTGGAAAAGGTTTATTCGCATTCAAATCGAAAATCGACCTCTTTCGACCTTTCATACCAAGTATTTTCCTACCTAGAAACAACCTTCCCCACCTATGGATTAGTTTGAGATATAAGAAATTGACTGATGTGTGCTATCGTTGTGGGTTGGTTGGTCATGAGTCTTATGTATGTCATGGTAGTTTGTTCTTCATTCGAAATCCTTTTGGCCATGAGTTCATTGCCTCAGGGCCATGGCTAAAAGCAGAAAACACCACCACCTCGTTGGAGTTATTCCACAAACCTAACCACCTGGTTCAACCAGCACCCCCCAACGATGACGCCTTAAACACAGCCAATTACGTCACAACCTTGCTAGCGTAATAGGATACATCACCATTTCAAGTCGCACTACATATTCCCTATCAAAACATTGTACCTCAAGAGTGTTGTACTAGCAGGACTGAGCCGTACCAAACAACTACCCTGGAGGTAGGTACATCCGAGGGGACCACCAAGAACCAGTTGGCGATCTCACCCTCACACGTAGACAACCCCTCACTTATCCCTTCAAATCCACAAATAGACCCAAAGGCCCAAATCACCCCCCCCACCCCCCCCACAATGCCCACAGTGATGACCCAAGCCCTAGCCCAAATTCAATCCCACAGCCCAACAACGAAACAGAGCCTAATAGTCATATTAACCTAATTCATTCCTCTCTCCAGGCAGTCACATCTCAACCATCATCACCACCACATCTATCCAAGAACTATATAGCACACCACCATCACCAGTCTCAATACCACAAACCCTTCCGGAAGATGCATCAAACCTGACCCCCACACATAAAAGAAAGGTATCGAAACAAGAGCTTGAAAATTTTGCCAAAAAAGTCAAGATCATCGTTCACGCTCCTGAAGCGGTCTTCTTTGATTTTGGAACAGGAACTTTCATCCCCAAATCAAGATTAAACCTTTTCACTCTCGAGGAAAACCTTAATCCATCACCAAGTACAGGTAGCCTAGCACCCCAAGGTGAGACCATTTCAACAAGCTAGTGCTACCCAGTACACCGAGGTGAGTCCTTCGAAATTGGTAGCTCCCATGATGATGCTTCTATAAAAAAACTTTTCATACTGTAATGCTTCTGTTATGGTTGAGGAGGCAAGCCTTATTATGCCCTCAACCTCCCCATGAAAGTCCTAGGCTGGAACTATCGCGGCATCTATAACGGCGCGACAGTCAGAGCCCTTAAGGCTCAAATAAAAGGGAATAGCCCAGATATCATTTTTCTTAGTGAAACTTACTAAAGCTAGAATGAAAGAAGTTTTGTTATCTTTAAAGTTTTTTTATATGTGTGTTGTTAAGGCTAAAGGTACAGCAGGTGGTATTTGTGTTATGTGGAAAACTGGTTTTTCGATAAGCCAAGTGGAATTTAACAAAAATCCCATCACGATCAAAGTGTCTGATGCACTCTATGATTGGGTCATGGTTGGTTTCTACAACCCTCCCTACCCTACCAAGAAGCAAAAGGCTAGGGAGAATCTTATGGCCTTTCTTAACTCTTGCCTTTGCCCATGGGTCTGCATAGGTGACTTCAACTTCACTACTAATGATGAGGAGATTCTTGGAGGAAAAAGAAGTGGAGAATCCTCGGCCATCAATTATCTAAAAGAGTTAATCTTCGAATTCGGTGCTATAGACCTGGGATTCTTTGGTAATTCTTACACATGGGCCAGAGGGAGATGGGGAAGCTCCGCTATCAAAAGAAGGTTGGATAGAGGCATTGCCAGTATCTTATGGCACCTTGCTTTACCCAGAGCAACTGTGTCTCACCTGGGAGCCTTCAAATCTGACCACACCCTAATCCTATTAGATACTAATCTAGAAGATAGCTTCGCCCATCGACCATTCAGAATCGAAGCCACTTGGATCAGGGATAATGGATGCAACTCTATAGTGCAAAAGGCTTAGAATGTGCAAGCTAGAGATCCAGCTTTTATTAAACTCTTCAAAAAGCAGACTAACACTAGGGATGCACTTTGAAAGTGGAATAAAGAACTGTTTGGGCATTGCCAAGCAAGAATAAATCTTCTTATGGAAAAGATCACTGAAGTTCAAAGAAAACCTATTTCGGAGCATAATGGCAAAATTGAGGAGGAGTTACATTTAGAATTATCAGAATGGCTTTTCATAAGTGAAATCATGTGGAAGCAAAAATCCCGCGAGCTCTGGTTGAAGAAAGGAGATAGAAATACAAAATTCTTCCACCTCTCTACCATCATAAGGAGGAGGAGGAACCATATTGATGCTATCAAGTCAAAGGAAGGCCAATAGGTAATGAGCTCAACTCAAATCAAGCTGATCCTTCTCTCATCCTTCAAAATTTTGTATACTAAAGAATATGTGTCCTTTCCTGAGCACCTCAACAATCTCATGACTAACTGTATCACCAAGGAGGATAATGACTTGCTAAAGAAAATTCCATCTCAAGAAGAGATTAAAGAAACTCTCTTTCAAATACAAGACCTCAGAGCTCCGGGCCCTGATGGTTTCCCTGCTCTGTTCTATAAGGAATTTTGGCCAATGGTCGAGGACGCAGTCACAAATGCAATCTTATCTTTCGTCACAGATGGATGCTTGCCCAGAGAAGCCAATATCTCTCTCATTGTGCTCATCCCAAAGACGGCCAACCCAACATTAGTAAATAACTTCCACCCTATAAGCCTTTTCAATGTCGTATATAAGGTAATCTCCAAGATCCTTGTTGCAAAGCTACGACCTATTTTGCACAAAATCATTTCTCAGTGCCAATCTGCATTCATACCAGGAAGATGGATCGCTGAAAACTAGGTTACAGTCCATGAGCTCTTGCACAGTTTCAAAACGAGGAAAGTCAAATCAAGTTTTATGGCCCTCAAAATCGATCTCCAAAAAGCTTATGATAGATTTAATTGGAAGTTCATCCATGCTATTCTTAAAAACCTGGAGTTCAATCCTATGTTCATCAATTGGATTCTGACTTGCATTAACTCTGTATCCTTTGAAGTCTTGGTCAATGGTGGCAAGATAGATGGGTTTATCCAAGTAGGGGTCTAAGGCAAGGCGATCCGCTCTCACCATACCTGTTCATTCTAGGACAGGAAGTATTATCAAGATCCTTGGAGAGAGAGCTTGGGGCAGGTAATATCAGTAGTACTAAACCTTGTGCTAGAGGGCCTGCCATAACACATGTCATGTACGCGGATGACATAATTCTTTTCTCTAAAGCAACAAGGAATGATGCCCAAGATTATCTGATTGCCTGGAAAAGTATTGCTTATGGTCAGGGCAGAGCATCAACAAATTCAAATCCGGTATTTTCTTTTCAAAGCACACTAGTCCATGTAGTAGAAGAGCCATAAAGCAAATCCTTGATATGAAAAGCCTCAAAAAAGATGTTGTGTACCTCGGAGCTCCCATGTTTATGTCCAAATCTCCATCTAAAGATTTCAAGTTTTTGATAGACAAAGTGGAAGCAAAACTCACGGGTTGGAGAAGTAGATGCCTCTCCTGGGCAAGTAGATGCACATTTATAAATTCGGTAACCCAGGCCATTCTAGCCTACTCTCTATTTGCCTTCAATATTCCTGTCAAGAACTGTGATAAGCTGGATGCTCTCTCTAGAAGATTTTGGTGGAAACCTAAGGAGAAAGAAGGTAGTTTTATTGCATGGAAAGAGTGGGACAAACTTTGTATGCCCAAATGTGAAGGAGGCCTAGGATTCAAAAAAAATAAAGGAAGTGAATGATGAACTTCTAGCCAAGTTTTCTTGTATGGTTATTTCAGGCAATCAAAGCATATGTATGAAGGTATTGCAATCAAAGTACAAGGTTAGTTTTGACTGGCTTAGAGCAAACTCAAATAAATTTGCCTCCCCCACTTGGAGAGCGATAGAAAGAGCAAATCTTTTGATTGAAAAAGAAGCGTGTTTCCTTCTGGGAGATGGCAAAACCATCAATGTATGTGTCGACCCTTGGGTTCCTTGGATAGATGGCTTTAAGCCTAGGCCAAGAATTGATGATTACCTCCAGCTACCCATCAAAGCCCATCACCCCTTAGACCATACCTTAAAAGCATGGAATGAAGAAATGGTAAATGAAGTCTTTGATGCTGAAGCTACTGCAGCCATCCTCACGATTCCAATCCCTCACTCCCCTAGGCAAGACAAGCTCATTTGGCTGCCTGATGCCAAGGGAATTTTCTCTATCAAATCTATTCACACAGTGGCGTTCTCCCATGCTAGCCATGGGAATCAAGACTTATCCCATTGGCAGAATCTTTGGAAGGCAAGGCTGCCAAAGCGTGTTAAAATGCTATTATAGAGAATCGGGGCCAATGCCATCCCCACAAGAGAGAATTTCCAGCGAAGAATCCAACACATTGATCCATATTGCATTTTTCTATTGTGCAGAAGTTGAGAGTTGTGTTCATCTATTCTTTGAGTGTCACTTCGCAAGAGCCCTAAGGACAACATCAGGTTAGGGTCTAAGGATCAATGTAGCGTTGCTAAATTCAAGGGAGGACATTCTAAAGCTTATCCTAAATCCACCAAACGCCTCTATACTAGCACAAGAGTGCTAGACTATTTCCCTTAATATGGCCCTCATTGTTGATGAGATTTGGAAAGTAAGAAATCTTCAGCTCTTTCAACAGGAGCAAGCTGATCTGAATAAGGCTAGTATGAACATGCAAGCAAGGTTTCAAGAATTTTCCAAGGTGTTTTCCCTGACCACCCACCCCACCTCGGCTGCTGGCCCCTCTATCTAGACTCCTCCCCTTCCAAACCACATTAAAATTAATGTGGATGCTACCTTAGACTCCTCTAAATCAGCTTTAGCAATTGTAGCCCGAATCCACTTGGGAGAGGTGCTCTTCTTATGGGGAAAAGTCCATCATCTTTGTTCTCCCATGATAGCAGTGTTAGGATATATGCCCTTTAAATCCTATTGTATGATGCTATGTGTGATATTATGTATGACATTATGTATGACTTAATATTGTGATTAATAAAGTTGTTTTATTATTATCTAAAATAATGGTAACATGAATATTCGGACATTATCATATAGTACATGAGATGCATAGTATGTGATTTATGTGAAAAGTCACAGAAGATATAAATCATAAGTTCTTTGTAAACTCAGAATTTAAGTTCGTAGTCGGTGATAAAATTGGGTGTTTCATCTGTGAAGACTATAACATATCAATTAAGATGATTTGTCTTGATCATGGAAGTGGAGACTTCTAGTTGATATGTTGATATGTTTTAAGAGTTAAGACAAATTGAACTGGACCGCTATAAAATTTATTATTCCCCTAACGACTGTCAAATGAATAATAAATCTCACGACTTCTATTTATATGAACTCTTAATCCTGAGAGAATAATAGACATGATCATGAAGTGTAGGTTGCTTTGATATATCAGGAGTGAGATCTAAAATCACAGTCAAAACCTCAGTATGTTGGGCAGCCACATTTAGTGTTGATGGAACATATATTTTCAAGATGGAATTCATAGTCTCTTAACAGAAATATAAAATATTCCCTTGAGATAAGTTTAATGGATTTGGTTATTCAGAATGTTAGGCCTAACTATTTTAGTAAAGAGTTACTAAAGCAAATATTTATGAAATTGGATTTCATAAATATATGATGAATAAATACTCAAGGATTGAGATGTAGTAATCTACAAAGTGGCAGTCTACATTCATAACTTTGTATTACTACGAATATTTTACGAAGGGGTTGTATGTACAATAAAGTCTTGGGATATAATTTATTAATAAGGCCTAGAGTGCAATTATATTTATATAGTGATATTAAATATAATTAATAGTAACTTTGGACTTTGTCAGGTGTTGACAGAAAAGCTCAAGGCCCATTGAAGATAGTGTCTTGTTTGTTCCCTTTTGGTCCCACTCCAAGCCACATAATAATAAAGCTCAATTGAAAAGGCCCAAAAGGCTAGCCCAATTAGATAATCAGTTATAATGAGAGAAACATACAGAATTTTGTAAGAGAATGAAATGGTTTGTATGTGAGTATTGGACACTCTTTAATTCTCTCTTGAACACATTCATATAAACTAATTGAGAGACCATACTTCTTGGGCGTAAGTGGAATTGGAATGAAGATTAAAAGTGTTTCCAAGTACTTCTAATCTTTGTTTTGAAATTCACCACACCAAGGTACACTCTCTTATTCCTATATTTTGAAATTTACATAGTACATGTTATCAATTGCGAATGAAATAGATCGGTTAATTTTCCGCTGCATATGTTTTGTATGCAATACAAACATGTATTTTTTCACCAAGCAAAAGCCTTGGCACTACTCTGGATAGTCCAACTCACCTCCCAACAGCGATGGAGATCAGTCATTTTCGAGGGAGATGCAAAAATCTACTTTGACGCCAGATCACACCCCAAATTGGGTTCTAAACACACTTATCTGCAATATCAGTAGTTTATCTTCCTTTTCCATGTCTTGTTCTTTCTATTGGATTTGGAGGGATAACAATTATGCAGCCCATGAATCTGCAAAATTTGCTTTGAACTCTAGGTACCCTTTTTGTTTTTCTAATGGCAATCTCCCCCTCATCTAGAGTCAATATGTAAGGGAGATGCCTCCTTTTGTTCTTCTATTTAGTTTGTTTGAATGAATATGCAGTTTATCAAAAAAGAAGAAGAAGCTCATGAGTATCCAATTATATGGGTCAATACTAACTCAACATATTTATTAAAAGGATCAAGATTATTCAACCCTAACACAACTTATTTATTTAACGGATCAGTCGTGTCGACCTGTTTATCAGATTTTATCAAAATGAAAAAAAAAAAAAATTATGAAAAAACAAGCAAATAAATATTTTTAATATAAAAATTCAGAACTAACGAGTAACTGTATCACAAATAATCATTCAAAATTAAAGCATATCTCAATATCACAAATAATCAATCACAATATGAAAAAAAAAAAAAAAACCACAACAACTAATAAGTTTATATACTTAGAGTTTGAAGGTATATTGAACAAATGTTATTTAATTAAACATGTCAAACGGGTTCTATATGTTGAACACTAACCGAACCCGTTTATTAAGTGGGTTAGTCGTGTCAACTCAAATATGACACAAACCTATTAAACTTCAACTCATAACCTACTAATTTCGTGTCGTGTTGTGTCATGTTCACGGGTTGTGTCCAATTTTGCCACCCCTAGCTAATGGAACAATGACTTGACATTTTTTTTAACAATGTGACATTTTTAATTAAAAAAATACAATAATTAGTTTTTGATCAAGTCTACTAGTTTAAATCAAATCTAAAATCACAACCCAGCTCCAAATATAAGCACATATGCACAACAGCGCGAGACAGATTGGAATAGAGGTCTTTTGGATTGGTTAAAAAAAAAAAAAATGCCTAGTCAATCTGGACGGTTCAATGAGTTGAGTCGGGAGGGTGATGGAGTGAGTCAAAGGAGATGATGACTTGGTCTCGTCAACATTTTGCAATTGAAGAGGGGGATCTAAGTCGGTGAGGGTGAGAGGAAGGGATGGTGTTTTGGAGAGAGTGCGTAACTTTAGATGTAAAGACATGGAACTGGTTACTTGAAGAATGTGCGTCGCCATTTTCGATTTCCTCTGTTTGTGTACATGGATTGCTTGACTTGACCATAGTCATTAAAACATTTATTATATGATTATTTTAAAAAAGTTTTGATAGAAAATACAAAAAATTATTAAAAAAATTAGCCGATTTTTTTTTTTTTTTTTTTTTTGGGTATCCTCACAGTGAATCCATAATCGCAAACGAATCTGTTTTTATTTGAAACTGGATTGTAGTTTTAGACTTGATTTAAACCGTATCAGTTTGCTTTAGGGATTTGATCCAACGTGAAAATTAATTATTGTAATTTTTTAAGGATAAAGTTTAGCTACAAAATCGATTGTAGCCTTAGACTACAAACTCACTTAATAAAATAAATATTACTGCATATTTTGAAAATCTAACCGTTGAATTACATGTTCTTTACACTCTTAATGCACATGTCAATTTTTGTGCCAATCAGATATCATTTACTATATAATCTATAATCTTATATTTTATGCATAATTTTAAATTACAAAAATTTGCAATTTAAAAATTTATTGATGACATAACTATTGATCTTTAATTTTCTTGAAATTTTGCAAACATGGAGTATATAAGAAGAAGATGCAATTCAATTGTGGATTTGTCAAAATTCACCTCTAATAAAAAGATATTGAATGAGTTTGTAGCCTAAGGCTACAACCAATTTTGTAGATAAACTTTGTCCATTTTGGTAATTAAAATATGCTACATCATTAAAAGAAAATGTCAAGTCATTATTTCATTAGCCACCTAAGTAACATCACTAACGACAGTTAGTAAAAAGAGTAATACAACTCATTTTTAAAATTTGTGGGATCAATTGCGCTCACTTGAAACTTAAGGGACCAATTGCGCACACATGATAAACTTAAAGGAGCAACATTGTAGTTTTGCCTTAATTAAACTTTACATTTTGAAAGTGCATGTTACATTAATATTTCATAGGTGGACTTTGATAAGGTCCTACGTCCTAATGACTAATTACGATATGCTTTGGTAACCGCCCGTACAGTCATGTGCTTCTCACGTGATTTGGTAACTGCTTGCATGCTCTAATTGTCTAATAACTAGCTTGCATGCCTGTTCTTCTTGAATTGACTTTGTAACCTCTGTAAGCAGTAACTGATAAAAAACACTAAGTTTCATGACACCACTTATATTCCTAAGGGCTTCAATTCAGTAGTAGACACCAAACTAGGTCACCTCTTCTACCTAATTTTTGTTCATCCAATAAAAAAAAAAAAAAATTCAGTAGTATGTATTCATATAATAATATAATAATAATATTATTATAAATATAAAAGCACGAGTACATATATACATATGAATATAATATATATATATATATATATTGAGAGAGAGAGAGAGGAGTTAAAGTTATACCATTTGTAGACCATAGATTTGTAATTGATCTAATGGTTAAAAAAATAGTATTAAATGTTAATTAACTTACATCTCATTCACTTAATTAATAGCAATTTTGTTTCTCTCTCCGTATTTATTATTTAAAACCTTTTACATATATTCCTTTTTTTGCCAATGACTTTACAACTATATTTGCAATACTTTTTTCTTTTTTTTTTGTTGAGTTCGTACTACTCTTTTTTTTTTTTTTTTTTTCCTTCTTTTAAGTTGGTCATACTCTTATAGTCTTATCAATTGTGAATATATATCCTGTCTCCTTAAAAATAAATAAATAAATGGCTAAGTGTTGTTTAATGACAGACCAAGCTTGTAATTTTTTGATTTGAGATAGAATTTAATCTTCACAGAGACCATGCATGACCAAGGTACTATGTATTTCCCTCAGCAGTTTTTAATCTAATGACTAACCAAGCTTGTAATTTATCCTTTTAATCTAATGACTAACCAAGCTTGTAATTTATCCGATGCCGCTAGTGCTAATCTAATTTCTGTTAGATTTTTTGTCCCTTCAGAAGATGAGTCTATCATCTGCAATAGTAATGGGGACATGGCTGGGTTCCTTGAGCTATTTGGATACCTTTAACTAGGCTTTCCATCTAATGTCTCGCAAAAGTTTGAAGAGAACTTCCATGACTAAAATTAATTGGGCTTCTAACCTGGATTTAGTTCGAGAAGTAAAATATGCTACTCGCATCCATTTTATGTTTCGTGCACTCAGGAACTCATGGAAATATTTTGAACCATTTTATGTTTCGTGCACTCAGGAACTCATGGAAATATTTTGAACCATCTGCTAATGTATTTGAAGATTTATGAGAGTATAAGAGACACTAGTGCAAATAGGCTACACAGCCAACCCACGTGTCCTCTTTTTTACTACTAAAATAAATTTTCTCTTTTGGCCAACACACAACAATTTGCGTATCAAAGCTAAATTTCTATTCCTATAAACTTGAACCATAAACTTTGTTAGCATATTCAAGTGAATCTACTTTCAACTATACCCAAAACAGGGTTCCTATCCTCATGAGTGAGAGCTATGTTTGAAGTTCACAATTGGCAAACTTTTCATCTTACAAAATTTGTGGGATATAATTGAAGAATATAATTTAAATCGGTCTACCTAATATTACCTGATTAAAGAGAATGAGAAATAAAAAAATTACAAGGTGATTGCAATACTAATGGGAAAAATAGTAACACCAACGAACCCATGTTTGTGGCAAAACAACCACTTATTTGGGCTGAAAAAATGAGCAGCACACTAGAGGAGACAACTTGTCAACTACAAACATGTGAAAGTAATACCATGGAGTTTCTTTTATGTGAAAAAATAAGCCCACTGTGTCCCAACAGCAACAATTATATCCACTCTCCATCCAAGTCTGCAAAAAAAAAGACAACAATTCCAAAGCTAAGGTTTACATAAAAATGATCTAATAGGAATATTTAAGATATTCTGGGGAAATGTGTACTTACAGACTCGAATTAGCATCATTTAGTAGAACTTGATTGTTTACCTATCACAAATGAACTAACTTTGATTAGTAATGAAGAAGTTTATACTTAATTAAAAAGAAAAAAAAAATGAAACATCACTAAAAATCTCATAATTGAAACCTCAAATTCAATGCTTCAACAATTATATATATATATATATATATTCACAATTAATAGAGTATTACCAGCTTAAAGAAGAAAAGAAAATGACATGAGTATTATAGACTCTAGCACACCCAAAAAAGAAGAAGAGAGAATTGCAAATATAATCGTAAAGTCATTCAACAAAAGAAAAAAGAAAAAAAAAGTATCTGTTAATTATTATTTGAGAAACTTGTTTAAAACCTCATTAAACAACACTTAGCCATTTATTTATTTTTAAGGAGACAGGATATATATTCACAATTAATAAGACTATAAGAATATGTCCGGCTTAAAAGAAAAGAAAAGAAAAAAAAAATAGTACGAACTCAAAAAAAAAAAAAAAAAGGTATTGCAAATATATTTGTAAAGTCATTGGCAAAAAAAGGAATATATGTAAAATGTTTTAAATAATAAATAAGGAGAGAGAAACAAAATGAGAAATGATATGTCTACAACATTTTTACAACAAATCTTAAGTGGCAGGTTTTTACTGATTATTATTATTGGGACAAAAAAATAATTTTAGTGTTAGTTTCAAATTTGAACCAATAACAACTAACTACTTGTGATTTGTTGTAAAAATATTGTAAAATTATTGTAGACGTAGCATCTCTCAAACAAAATTGCTATTAATTAAGTGAATGAAGTATAAGTCAATTAGCATTTAATGGTTTTTTTAATTAACCATTAGGTCAATTACAAATCTACGGTCTACAAATAGTGTAACTCTTATCAAGTTACACCAGGTGTAACTTGAACCCATCTCATATATATATATATATATATATATATATTCACATGTGAGTTTTGGATTTCCACATGTTTATAATAATTATTTTAGCCTAAAAGTTACTCTCGATTGTCTATATTTAATTACATCTACAAGTAACTCAGAATTTTATATAATCACGTAATTAACTCAATCAAAGACAGACGTGTAGTTTTGTAATTTAATCAAGGCTAGTTTTGTACAACCCTCGATTCAGTGAAAAGTTCAATCATTGAATCACAGAATGTGTCTCCACAGCCTCCGTTGAGATCTTGATTATTATTAGCGGTAAGTCTAGACAGCTAGACTAGCAGGGGATTTAGGCAAGGGAATCCTATCACTAGTGGAAGCTTAAAGCCAGATATTTAAATCTCTTTACACTATGACAACTCTAGGCAACAGGATTGCTCACCTATGCAGGGCCTTCAGTGGAATCTACCTCAACAACTGAAAGTAGAATATCAAGACTTAGATGATATTGAATACTACCAAAATGTCAAAAGTCTTGTAACTTAATTTGTACTTGATGTTTTCAATAAAACCGTTCAAGATTCAAATTTTTCTCTTCTAATTATCAAATTGTCAAAAAGAGAAGAAAAAAATACCACAAAAACATTTCCGTTGGAATGCATGTTCCTTTCACCATGTGCCAAAATTTTATCTGGTCTACAACATGTGTGTAATGTCATACACAAAACAAACCAATCTACATATTCAAATATAATGTCATACATAAGTTCAATTGCACCTCCAATTCTATCATTTAATCTATAATGATTGTAGCTAAATATTACATATGTCAATAATTTAGTTTCAATTGATGCAAGTATATTACGGTGGACTAACTAATTATCTCCCGCCATCCAACGGTTTCAATACTTGGTTTATCATGCTACATACCTTGTATTTGTACTGCTGGAACAATTTGTGCGAACATCAATGTTGAATGATTGCGTAGGTGCATTGAGCAAGTTCTCAATCTCTTCTGTATTGACATTAGCATTTCCCCAAGGATGTTTTTCCATGATAACCAAGCCCTCCAGCTCCATTGCCACTTCCTTCATAGAAGGCCTATCCTCGCCTCTCACACTTAAGCAACTTTTTGCAATATTAGCAACTTCCTTTAGTAGCTTAATATTACCCTCGTTGACAATGTGATCCTCAAGAATTTGAAATAAGCGATCATCTTTTATTGCAGAAACAAAGCAGTTTGCTAGAATTCTGTCACTTTCAGGCATATCGAAAGAAAATGCCATTCTACCAGTCAAAAGCTCTGCCAAAACAACACCAAAGCTATAAACATCACTTTTTTCTGTTAGTTGACTAGTATAGAAGTACTCTGGGTCTATGTACCCGAAAGTTCCTTGCACCAATGTGTTTAATTCTGTTTGATCAAGAGGAATCAACCTGGAAGCTCCGAAGTCCGACACTTTTGCTGTGAAGTTATCATCTAATAATATATTTGCGGTTTTAACATCTCTGTGTATGATCGGCACAGAAGTTGCAGAATGCAAGTATGCAAGTGCTCCTGCAGTTTCTACTGCAATTTTTAAACGCTTTTCCCATGAAAGTAAGAATGACCGACCTTTATCATGAATGTGGTCAGAAAGAGTCCCATTTGTGATGAATTCATAAACTAGTAAGGGTACTTCTGTTTCCAAACAACAACCTAATAGCTTAACCACATTCCGATGGATAATTTGAGTAAGAATAGTTATCTCATTTATGAATTGTTCAACCTGATGCTGACTACCAATTTTGGACTTCTTAATAGCAATCACTTTGTTATTTGGTAATATTCCTCTATAAACTGTACCATAACCTCCGTGTCCAAGAATTCTGCTCTCATTATAGCTGTTGGTGGCCTTTTCAAGCTCTTCTGCCCTATAAATTCTGGCTGTCTCCATAGACCCGCTATGACTAGATAGTTTCTGTTGTAGTAGTAAGCCACCATTTTGTTGGAAGAATTTTTCTTTGAGCTTGATGAGCTTTCTTTTTTTCAGTCCCCAATATATCCAAGAACCCCCCACAAGCAAAACTAAAAGGCCAACACCGATACCTGCACACATTCACACATTCACACATGCATTTTCAACTTGTAGAACTTTTTAAGCCTTTTATATTTCTCAATACTTTTAAGAACTAAATATTTAACATATGTATCATATAAAAATGAGTCAGTTAATATTTGAATTACAATGTAGTTAATGACTACTGCATCAGAATATAAATTTGCCATCGATTCTAACTGTGGTTCATGCCAACTTACATGAATATTAAAATAATAACAATTAAAATAGAACTAGTAAACCAAAATTTTGAATTGGAGTCCTTTGTTAAAACCTTAACATTCTTTCTTAGTAAGAAGAAGCCAATTAACCTTGAATTTTGATGTTATCCTTGCTATCAATTTTCCTTTCAGAAAGGTAGTATATAGCATGACTGACTTTTATAAATTTTTCTTATTGAATAGGAGTGTAACTTTTTTTCCCCTTCATCAATGATGTCAATAAAATTTATTTTTAAGATTGTGACTAGTAGAGAAAAAAAGAAAAGAAATAGAGAGTGGAGGAAATGATTTACTTGATTCGGCCTATTTAATGGCATTCCTTCACCGTGGAAAGACCTCAGTAACTATATATTTATTATATTGAATTATTTATAAGAAACCCAACAAAGAGTATTTATAAGAATAATTTACGCCTAATATGGACCTTACCCACGGTAGTCCATGGTATTTTACAAAACCACAATTTAATGTATTTACCGTATATCTTATTGTATTTTAGCATTTCTCCCTCAAGCTCAGGGTGAAATCTCAAAGTCAACTTAAGTTTAGAGTTTTTTTTTTTTTTTTTTTGGGTTGAGAAGAAAGTTTAGAATTTAAGACTTGTAAAGAATATATGACTAGATTAGACCAAATTAGATGTGTAGAGGGCAACAAGATCAACGACGGATAGATATAAAAAAATGGTTGTTATGGTTAAATGTGTTAGGGTTTATGCCCTTAAATCTAATTTATTGGCATGTTATAAATAATTAAATTCTTTAATTATATGAGACTATTTGTAAATGAACTAATTAGACATTATTATAGTCTTTGAGATGTATTGTATGTGATTTATGTGATTTAGTTACAACAGATATAAATCACAAGTTCCTTGTAAACTCAAAATGTAGTTAGTAGTCGATGATGAAATTGGGCGTTTCATTTACGAAGACTATAACACATCAACTAAGATGATTTGTCTTAATTATGGAAGTGGAGACTTCTAGTTGATGTATTGATGTGTTTCAAGTGTGTAAGACATATTGAACTAGGCCGCTGTAAGATTAATTATTCAATTAACAACGTTATCTAAATAATAAATCCAACAACTTCTAATTTCAGACTCTCAATCTTGAGAGGATAGTGAACCCGATCATGAAATGTAAGTTACTTTGATATATCAAGAGTGGGGTCTAATTTAAGGACAAAATCTCAATATGTTGGGTAACCATACGTAATGTTAAGGGAACACATATTCTCAAGGTGGAATCCATAATCTCTTTCTATAAAGACACGAAATATCCCCTTGAGATAAATTTAATGGAAACTGGTTATTCAGGGCCGACTATTTTAGTAAAGAGTTACTAAAGTTTATATTCAATGAAATTAGATTTCATAAATATGAATAACTAAAATATTAAACTGGAGACTTAAAGAATAAAATAGTTGTTTACAAAGTAACAGTTTATTATGACTTTGTTCACTATGGATATTTCATGGATGGGTCAAATGATATCATATTGGAGTCTTATGATATAATTTATTAATAAGGCCTAGAGTGCAATTATATTTTCATAGTAGTATTTATTATATAATTAATGGTAACTTTGGACTTGTCAAGAGTTTATAGATATGTTTAAAAGCTCATTGGAGCTAGAGCCTTATTAGTCCCTTTGATCCCATCCCAAACCACACACTTAAGTCCAATTAGGCTGGCTCAAAAGGCTAACTCAATTAAATAATCAATTATTTATTTAATAAGAGTTATTAAATAAAGTAACTGCTTAGGCAATTAAAAATGTACGTATGATTAAAATAAGAGAAAACAATTTTTCTTTGTAGTATCTTTTGAATACACTTTTCTTTTGGAAAATAAATGTACTTAAGAACTAATTGTAAGACCACTCATCTTAGGCATTATGTGGAATTGTGATGAAGATTTTAAGGTCTTTTCAAGTCCTGTTTTTGAATTTTACTGCATCAAGGTATGCTTTCTCTTCTTTCTTCTAGAATTCAAAGTTATATGTTATCTTTCATGAATGAAATAAATCCTTGTATTACTTCCGCTACGTGTTTTGTATGAGAAGCAAAACCAATTTTTCTAACAAAATGGTGGTTACACTAGTGTTTGAAATGATGATATTGGCATACGAAAGAGTCATGGGTGGTTGTATCGTGGCAACACCAATAGCCAGAACAATGATATAAACTGTGGACATTGATATTGGTGGGGTGGTCAAAAATTGGTTTGAGGGTCACAAATACCCCCTAAGAGGCAAATGAACACATGATGGTAGCTTTTGAGGAAACTCTAAATAGATTGAACTCACAAATGGGAGCCTCAAATGGGAAGATGGCCCCTAAAATCAAAATCTATGCAAAAAATAAAAGTAGGAAAATGATTTGTCATAATAGAAAATGGTCTTTGAAAAATGGCCAATGTTGGTCAATGTTGATCAAAACTGGCATGACGGTTAGACAAGTACGTACTGAGTCACCCATGGGATGTTACTAAGTAAATCCTAGCTATATAAGTGATTAGGAAAAAAAAGTCTTAATTGTAACCTGATTACTCTTTTTGGTATGTAGCGTATATGTGACTTGTATTTTCCTTTGGATTGTGAAAAATGGTATTAGAGTTAACTTGGTAATGTCATATAGCTTGAGTGCACCTTAGCACAACACAAGTCCTAACAAGAACGTTTAAGATTTTAATGTGGGAGATTGTGATATCCAAAATTGTGTGGGATTTGATTGGGGTGGATTGGATTGTATATGTGTATTGCGCAGCCTTATGCTAAGTCCACACCCGATGTTCACTAGCTAGGTAGATTTTGGCTATATACACATTTTTTGCTTTAATATATTTTCTATGCTGTTTGGCATGTCATATAACTTGACAAACTAGAAACAATATAACCAGATTTTAATTATTTTCAATTCAGGAAAACTTTTGGTATTGAAAAAAAAAAAAAAAAAACTTCAAAATTGAACAAGATATATCAAATTCAGGAAAACTTTTGGTATTGAAAAAAAAAAAAAAAAAACTTCAAAATTGAACAAGATATATCATATAATGTGATACTATGTTCCAAAGCAAATAATAATAATAATAATAAAATAAAGAAAGAAAAGAAAAATCAAACATTTTTTAAGGAGAAAACTTAATAATTTTTATATTGGGGCTAGTTTTATATATACTTTAGGATAAAAATCCTACCCACCCTAAAGACTCATTAGTTGTTTTTTACTCAAATAATCCCCAAGAGAAGACGACATATGGATTTTAAGAAGAGGAGGTTTGAAGATTCCTAAGTTTATCGAGGTAAGCATCTTATAAATCTCATGTAAAATCGTTAGACCCCAGGAAAACTGATTTTAGCTTCTTCATTTTCACACCTTCTTAGTAGTTATATTGATTATAATGGATTTTAGGTTATGTTGGAGTGTTCTTGAGAAGTTGCAAGGGTTTTTGAGTAGGCATTGATAGATATAAGCACTACTTTTCTAGTACTCATTTTTTGGTTTGTTTGTTTGTTTTTTGCAATTTTTTTAACCAATTGAGAGTCTAAAGTCTAAACAACAGACCGGGATAGACGACAAATGCACCGTCATTTTGTTGGGCCAATTATAAACAATAGGTGTAGATTTACCTAAACGATAAAATAATAATAATAATAATAATAATAATAATAATAAATAATAGCTATAGTTCCGGTAAAAACTGATTTTTTATTTGGTTCTTTTATAGCACAGTACCTCTAAAAATGAGTTTTTAAATTTTGGTGTATTTTTCATTAAAAAAAAAAAGGCAAAATTGAGATACAATTTCTTAAATAAGCTGTTTTATGAAATTTCCTAAATAAATTTGGAAGTTCAAATATATTTTAAAATATAAATTTAGGTGAACAAATTATAATACATGGGTTGATATGCTATTGAGACTTCCAAGTTTAGTTTGGAGCTTTATGGTTTGTTTATTTTATTTATGTAATTAGATACAGTTTTAAAAAAAAAATTTCTAGATACCATTATAATTTATATAACTTGTTTATTGACTTCCAAGTTTAGTTTGGAGCTTTAGGGTTTGTTTATTTTATTTATGTAATTAGATACAGTTTTTTAAAATTTTTTTCTAGATACCATTATAATTTAAATAACTTGTTTATTAATGAAAATAAGTTCATTCAAGCATACCCTACCAAAATTTTCAAGGTATACAAGACCAGGGTTGCGTGAAGTGACGGATATATATCTTGTTCGATCAAGAAGGAATAGTATAGGTGGGCTTTAGTTTGGGTCCTAAGTCCCAACTCAACATGGGCGTTCGCTGTGGTGTATCTCTATTTATGTTGGACTTAAAGCAGGTTCAGTTTGTGACCTTCGGTTACAAATTTGGGATTGCGCTGTATTAGACAGTTTCGGCTTCTTTAAAATATGGGCCAAGATCGTTAAAACATTTTGCCATATCTACCAATTACAAACAAAAGCGCTAATTTTATCTTTATCCCAATATGTGGGCATTATTATAAAGTATATTTTATTCTTCTTTTTAGTATCTAGTCATGTTTTCAAGCAGATAACGTTGACAAATGAGGCTAATGATATTCCAAAAGTATTTAAAGCGTTTGTGAGCCTTATATAACTTCGAGGAAGCTACACAGTATCGTGAGATTACAATATTATGAGTAGGTGGTAATGCATTCCAAAAAGTTTGAAATTTCTCCGCTTTGATTGATTCCACAGTTACCTCTATGAGTATTGTATTTGTTGTTTGGTTGAAAGGAGTGATGGTATATTCTACTTAAGTCTATTTTGACTCTTTGATTTCACATCTCTGAATAAGACTTCAATAATTAATTTAACAATGTTCATTAATAAATATTTTTCTAGGGTGGGCTTGTAAGTTTCAAAGAATTAGCTTTTTGTTAATGAATTAATATAATTTTTAGAATTATGTTTTTTTTTTTTTTTGTTTAACAAAAATAGACTAATTATTGTGCACTTTTGTTTTATTGTTGACTAATAAACTAATAAAAAATAAGCTCTATCCAAAATCCAAACATACTCTTAACAGTGCAAAAAGCAAATTAGTACTAATCAGTATTTTAGTCAATTCCAGTGATACATTTTTTTTTTTAATGAATAAGAATTTTTTTCGAATGCTTATGTGACATGCTCAGATTAGATGCCGTAAAATATAAGTATTACATCTCATCTTTATTAAATTTAAACTCTTTTTGTATTCACTAAGTTTAGTCAATGAACTTTTTTTTATGTTGAATCAATAAAGTTTCAATTACCCATGGACTTGGAGGGGGAAAATAGTTAACTAATTTTTTTATTCTAACTATCTAGTTAGTTGTTCCGGTTTCTAAACTATATTACTTACTAGCATTTCGAGTCTAAAAGACTCGATTTTGGCCTATAAATCGAGTTTTAAAGACTCGATTATTATGGTCTGATGTGGCATCTTTTTTCCACGTGGAGACCACCTAAAAATCGAGACTCAAAGACTTGATTTACAATTTAAAAAAATTTGAAAAAATTTTCAGTCTCCAAGTCTCTCGTACAAGCCAAAATACCAAAAAAAGAAAAAAAAAATACAATCAGAGAGAGTGAAAGAATCCAGAAAAAGATCAGATCAGATCAGAGCTCAAATATGTTCATCAGTGAAGAAAAAAAAAAAATCCAGAAACAGCGGCCTGGGCTCGCGAGGCTGACCGGATCAGATCAGATCAGAGAGAGAGAAAGGCCAGATCAGAGATCAGAGATCAGAGAGAGAGAAAGAGTCAGATCACGGCCTGGGCTCGCCTGGCTCGCGCGACCCAGGGCTCGCGGCCTGGGCTCGCCTGGCTCACGCGACCCAGGCCGCGCGGCCTGAGCTCGCGCGAGCCCAATATATATATATATATATTTTTATTTATTTTAAAATATAAAAAATAGTGGTAAACCCGAAACGGTACACCGGTATTGACCGGTATCTGAAATATACCGTACCGCTGGGCAAACCGGTACAGCCTCCGGTACATTATTGACTCCCTTGTATTAGATTCAATAGTTTTTTTACATCAGACATATAAGACTCAGAAGGACTTATAATGGCTATGAGGGCTTCCTTCACTCTCTCTTGCCTTTTCGGGCTTATAAGGACTCTATTTATAGACCACAGAGATTAAAGGTAATGTACATTATACATTTCAGAAGAAAGTAAGGGCCTAAGTCATGGATTTACAAATGGCAAAAAGGGCAAGGGCCTGCCTGAAGACGTATCTTCTTCCAGATAGAGCTCTGCCTTGATAATAATTGTGCATGTTAGGATATGCAACAAGAGTAAAGGCCTTGGTTACCAAATAGTGGAGTTGATCAACAAGTGTCAAACCGAGTAGGGAACCTGGCTGCATGGATAAGTTCACTTAGATATGCTTCTGACAAAGGAGTAGATATGTGACTGTTAAGGCTAAGGGTGCTACATCTGAAGATGTTTCTAGGACCTCTTTTTTTTTTTTAAGTGTTAAAGATGTCTAGTCCCATCCATCTCTTCCTTGGAACCATTCTTCATCAATATCAGCATCTGGATCATAGTTATGATAGTAAGGGTCATAATGTCCAATAAGAGGATTGGGCATTTTCCAATGATCTTCATGTGACCATTGTTGTCTACAAACATCTAGATCAGTTGGTATTATTTCAGGTAAGATTCCTTTATTAAGAGATTCTGCCATTGTGAGAGCATAATAACAAGATATCCAAGAAACATCCAAATGTATATGGAGAGTGTCATCTGAATTAGTAATCTAATGCATCTCTGTAGAGTGGAAAATTCCTTCTACTCAAATATTATTTTTAGAATTAAGCTTGGCAACTAAACATGCCGAAGTGACTTTGTCCAAATCTTGGGTGTTTAATTTTGGGATATTTTATCCATTCGCCATCATGAGCATCATTTTTCAAAATTTAAAATTGAATTTGTGAAAATATTTATTTCTTTGAGAGAAAATATATCTGTAAAACTTTGGTTCAAAATAAAAACATAAGTAATACTCATTGAGTAAATACCACATTTAGAGATAATGTGCAATAGTCTAATTGGTTATTCAAAAGGCAAAAATGGTTTTCCATGGTTGGTCTATATTAGGAAAAATAGCAAGAAAATGACACTGGTGCTTTTTAAGATAATCATGGAGGGGAAAATAGTTAACTAATTTTTTTTTTTCTAACTATCTAGTTAGTTGTTCTGGTTTCTAAACTATATTACTTACTAGCATTTCGAGTCTAAAAGACTCGATTTTGGTCTATAAATCGAGTTTTAAAGACTCGATTTTTATGGTCTGATGTGGCATCTTTTTCTCACGTGGAGACCACCTAAAAATCGAGACTCAAAGACTCGATTTACAATTCAAAAAAATTTGAAAAAATTTTCAGCCTCCAAGTCTCTTGTACAAGCCAAAATACCAAAAAAAGAAAAAAAAAATACAATCAGAGAGAGTGAAAGAATCCAGAAAAAGATCAGAGCTCAAATATGTTCATCAGTGAAGAAAAAAAAAAATCCAGAAACAGCGGCCTGGGCTCGCGAGGCTGAACGGATCAGATCAGATCAGAGAGAGAGAGAAAGGCCAGATCAGAGATCAGAGATCAGAGAGAGAGAAAGAGTCAGATCACGGCCTGGGTCGCGCAACCCAGGCCGCGCGGCCTGGGCTCGCCTGGCTCACGCGACCCAGGCCACGCGGCCTGAGCTTGCGCGGACCCAAGGGTTTTTTTTTTTTTTTTGTTCTTCTGCTCTAATTTCTTTTTTGCTGAGCTGCTGTTCTTTTCTTTTATATATGGGCTTATAAATCGAGTATAAGAAACTCGATTTCCATGTGGACGCCACGTAGAAAAAGTGCCAACTCAGACCCGATCAAAATATGAAAATCGACTCTCAAACACTCGATTTATAGCCCTTAAATCGAGTCTCTTAGACTCGAGATGTTAGTAAAAAATATAGTTTGAAACTAATGACAACTAACTACATAGTTTGAATTTTATGGCTATTTACCCATTTCGTCCTAATCATGGAGGATTCTAATGATTCTTTTAGTTCTGGTTTCAAGGGTCAAGATCTTTATTTGGTCTTTTATTTCTAGGGGAAGGGTTTCTACCATATTAAGGATATCATTAGGGCCTGCAAAGGAAGGGCTAGAGGATGAGGATGGATCAAAAATAGGATATACACACAGTGGTAGAGGGATAATAGTAGTATTAAGGACTGGAGGCTTTCTAGAGAGGTAATCAGTGATAAGGTTATCTTCGCCTTTAATGTGTTTGACTTGAAAAGATTATTGTGAAAACCAATTTGACCATCTGAGTAACTAAGGATATGAGAGCATTTTCCTTTTAAACTTGAGCATTTTGGGGAAGGAAGACATATCTAGTTCTACTAAAAAATTATGCCCAAGGAGACGAAAATGAAATTTTTCAATCCCATGTTTGACTACTAGGATCTCTTTGAAAGTGGAGTGGTAATGAAGTTTTGAAGGCTTGAATGCACCACTTTTATAACCACAAATACTTCTTTTGCCACTAACTTCTTCAAAGAGAGCTGCTGCCCAATATTCATCACTTGCATTTGTCTGCAGTATCTGTTTACCTAGTCTTGAAATCTGAAAGGGAGGAAGCTTTTCTGCTAATTTTTTCAATTGTTGGATTGCTTCTGTATGAACAAATTCCATTCTAAAGGTGATTTCTTCAACAATTGAACTAGACACTTCTTGTATTTGGATATTTTTGGGATAAAGTCTGACATATAATTAACAATTCCAAGAAACTGTTGTATTTGCTTAGCATTTGTAAGCTTATCTGGGAATTCACCAAGAGGCCAGTTATGTGAGGCTGCAGTTGACCAATGCATTAATTTATGTGGATGATATCCTTTTATTCTCAAAAGATGAAGAATCCCATGAAAAGTTGCTCACTGAATTTTATAATTTGGTGAAGTCTCAAGGGATAATGCTTTTAGGAAAAAAAAAAATGGTCATAGGACAATCTTCCATAGACTTCTCGGGAGTAAACATTTCAGATGGAAAGTATACTTTGCAGCCACACATAGCTGTCTCTCTTGGTGAATTCCTAAATAAGCTCACAAATGCCAAACAAATACAACAATTTCTTGAAATTGTTAATTATATGTCAGACTTTATCCCAAAAATATCCAAATACAGGAATTGTCTAGTTCAATTGCTGAAGAAATCACCTCCAGAATGAAATTTTGTTCATACAAAAGCAGTCCAACAATTGAAAAAATTAGCAAAAAAGCTTCCTCCTTTGCAGATTCTAAAACCAAAGATGCATTGGGTTACTAATTTAGATGGCACACTCCATACACATTTGGATGTTTCTTGGGTATCTTGTTATCATGTTCTCACAATGGCAGAATCTCTTAATAAGAGAATATTACCTGAAATAATACCAACTTATCTAGATGTTTGTAGACAATAATGGACACATGAAGATCATTGGGAAATGCCCAGTCCTCTTATTGGACATGATGACCCTTACTATCATAACCATGATCCAGATTGATGAAGAATGGTTCCAATGAAGAGATAGATGGGACTAGACATCTTTAACATTTAAAAAAAACAGGTCCTAGAAATGTCTTCAGACATAGCACCCTTATCCTCAACAATCATATATCTACTCCTTTGCCAGAAGCATATCTGAGTGAACTTATCCATGCAACCAAGTCCCCTACTCGATTTGACACTTGTTGATCAGCTCCACTATTTGGTAACCAGGGCCTCTACTCTTGTTGCATATCCTAACATGCACAATTATTACCATGGCAATGCTCTATCCAAAAGAAGATACGTCTTCAACCAGGCCTCTGCCCTTTTTGCCACTTGTAAATCCATGACTTAAGCCCCTACTTTCTTCTAAAATGTATAATGTACATTACCTTTAAGCTCTGTGGTCTATAAATAGAGTCCTTGTAAGCCTGAAAAGGCAAGAGAGAGTGAAGGAAACCCTCATAGCCATTTTAAGTCCTTCTGAGTCTCATATGTCTAATGTAAAAAAGCTGTTGAATCTAATAATATCTCTTGGCTTGTTGTATCTTGTTTTGTGTTCTATTCCTTATGTAATCTTTTATATGTTCTTAATAATGTACGTCATTAACCAGTTTCTATAATTCTCTTACTCCATAATCTTCTTACAATCCCTGTGTTTATGTATCTGGTTGTCTCCTCCTTTGTGGGTGTACCCTTGTTTTAAACTTGTATAACAGAAAATAAATAACAATCCCAAAGCATAGTAAATAAAGTTCAAATCCCTACAAAGTAAAGCAACAATTTTAAACCAATACAATACAAGCTACCATTCCAAAGCACCAGATGGAAATTTTGGTGACAATTCAAGGTATCTCATAAAATGAGCAACAAAGTATACGATAAGGCAAAAGCATATATGATATATCTTCTCCAAAAGCAGATTTATAGAATCACTACAATGGTTTCCCGAGGAAAATTTTTCTAGTTTCAAAAGCATTTTGCAACAAAAAAGGGTTTGTGATCAGAATTAATGCTAATTGACTTTATTTGGTATAATTTTATTTCTAAATTTAATGTAATGGATTACATTACTTATTTCCTTATTTATTATAACCCTAAAAGCTCTACTTAGAGCTCTACAAAAATATTGTGAGACATGCTAAATTTGATGAATAGTAAGGAATTGATATTTTTCTCTTAGTTGGTGACATAAGGTTTCAAGCAGCTCTAAGAGGTAAAGCTTAGTGTTGTTTTGCTTTTCCTTTTTTTTTTTTATTTACTCTTGCAACTCGGAGAAATTATAAAGTTCTCATGGTGTGGTAGACAAGTGACGTAGTCCACCATTCTACTAAAAAACTTCCACCTATTTAAAATTGCTGAGTTAAAAAAAATTTTTAAACAAAAACTAATTACTGACTCAACAATTTTATATAACAAGTGGGAGTCTTTTAGTGGAATGGTAGACAAGTAATATGGTCCACCAGAAAACTATATAATTTCTCCCCATGCTTCACCAAGATGCAAAAGAAAAATAATAAATATAATCACTATTACAATAAGAATTCATTAAATCAACAATCCATCGATTCTGTAATTCTATACAACACATACCAACGTAAAGAATCAAGAGTTAAACACGCGCGCGCACACATGCACATATATATATATATATACACACTCACTATCTCAAAGCATTATGATGATCTTAGCAATACCAACTACTTTGTTTCTAAACTCCATATCTCTCTCTCTCTCTCAATGTTTCCTACTAAAATCTACAAGTTTATACAGATATCTCAAATTAGGAAGTCGATGAGGATTAGTCATGTATCCTAAGATATATATATATATATATAAAATTCTCCAGAGAAGTATTGAATAAGTAAGTCAATGAGGACCATAATTAAGTAAGAAGGGTTTTATCACATGGGGCCTCTAAATATTTTTACTAAATCAACAACTTTAGCATATAGAGTACCTCCTCTAAGTTGATGGCACAGACCATCCCCATGTGCCATTTCTAAATAGCGACACACCAAAAACAAAAAGCTTTGTCCATTTGACCAATTACTGGCCTAACATACATTTTTTTGTTTTGAAGTAATTCTAAAATTTTATTAGGAAAAAAGAAAGAGCTGAAGTATATGGGATGTATACAAAAGGCTCACCTAAAGAATACATAAGATATTCAATGGGTCTATTAAAGAAACCTGGATGAAGCCAGACTCATCCACTCATATGATGATCTCAAAAATAAATATTTGAGCTTAAGCGTAAAAAACTAAACAACATTAGAGCTCTTGTTTTCCTACTGTTGCGGGAAATAGGAAAACATGAATAACCTTCACAGGCATCAACAACATTAAAGCATTCTATCTAGATCATTACTATGACATCCAAACAAACCCAAACAGAGAAAGATTCAATAACCTTCACAGGAATAACCTTGCAAACCCTAAATAGAGATAAGGCACACCACGACTCTCTAGCAACTAATGGCAAGGAAGAAATATGAACCAAATCTTCACTAGACTTACATATACAACAACAATTCAGAATAATCTTCTTCTTCTTCTTTTTTTTTTTTTTTGACATTATCCACTGTTAGATTCTTTTGAGAGTGCGATATTGCCAAACCACATGTCATTCCAAAAGCAAATTCTCCTACTATTCCCAACCATAAATTTAACAAATCCAAAAGAAAGACCCTATTGATGCGGGAAGCACCCAAAAGAAAAATCTATTTTAATTTAGTTTATTTAATTTTAGAAGTCAACTATATGTTTATTGTCAATTGAATTTTATTTTGAATCTTATTAGTTAATTAGGTTACTAGTATTTTATTTCATTTTCTAGAGTAAAGGTGGTTCTTGTAATTCAATGAATTAGGATTTTCTAAGTCAGAATTAAGGTCCGGTCCTTCAAGTCTATATAAGTATGTTATTATACTCCTATGGAGACAAGTTTCTGATGAAGAAAATTTAGTTGCCAACTTCAGGTTTTGATTCCTAAAAGTTTACCATCTCACTTGGTGCTGATTATAAGCTACCCTAGGTGCTAATTCCTAGGTTAGCCTCAAGCCTGAAATTGCTTCAAAACATAAGCGAACAGACCTGATAGATAAAAATTTATAAGCATTAGCATCACAGAAAAGGATGATTCTACTTCCCTACTCAGCATCTTGCTACGAATTTCTAAGGCTGGAATGAATAATAAACGGGATAACAGATCACCTAGTGACATAGAATAGATTTTTACAAAACCTGTCTATGTACGCTTCCAGTCAAATTAAGGTTTGCTTCTTTGGTTAATCAGCGGCTAAAGGCTAGGGAATATATCTATGGTTTTAGGTTTTGATAGATTAAAAAAGAAAGTTTGACTTGGGTTGCAAAGAGGTGAGAAGTTGAGATTAAATCTGTCCACAGGCTGTGAACAATAACATGTTAAAGGCGAAAGGCAACCTTAAGGCACCAAGGCATTGTATCGCCCAAGGCGTGAAGTGACAAAGAGGCGCTAGCCCGAGTAAAGCTAGGCACCAAATTCTTAATATATTTATTATAAGTATAGAACTTAAATCATATGTACCAAGTGTATTACAATATTATAATGAAGTGTTTTTCAATGTGTAGCATGAAGGAATTGGGTCTATCAAATTATTTCAAAATAGAATTAACGTGGTTTAGGCTCTATTAGTTAATTCTAACAATACGTTTTACTACAAGCTTTTATATAACAATAAGTCTTACAAAACAAATTTGTAAATTAATTTAACTAATAATAGGTTTTATAACATGCCTTTTGAGATTAATAATCTAAAGATAGGTTTAACAACAAACTTCTATAAAACAAAATTAAATTATAAATAAAAAATAAAAAACTTGAGGCTCTTGCCTTAGCGCCTTTTTCATGTCTTAAGGCGGTTGCCTTGCTCTCCTAGGTTCTAAAGGTGAGCACTTCGCCTTAGAGCCTTTAAGGCGCCTTAGTGGCACCTCACCTCGCCTAGGCAAGCGCCCAGCTCACCTTTGACTACACTGATTAACATGGAATACCGTAAAGAATATTATAAAGGAGAGAAAAATAAGAAAACACTCTACATATAAAAGTCTTCCATTAACCAAATCAATCAATTTTAATTAATCAATCCTAACTCATTTGCATTCAAAATCACCAAATTCAAGTTATGGAGACACAAAGTACTCATAACATATAACCAGGAACTATGAAGAAAAATGGAGGTAAAACAGATTTCTATCAGTATGAACATGGTACAAATTGATTTTGAAGGCCCTGAATAAAAGCATTTCCAATAAAAGTCCAAGCAATCCTCTTCAAACTGGCTGTCTAAATAATAATTAGCATGGAGAACACATATCACCAATCAAACGAAGAATCAAGTTTTTGTTGAGAGACAGATATCACCAATTGGCATGAAGAACAGATATCACTTTAAACAGTATGAAAAGTCATGTTTTAGTAGGAGAGCCGGGTACAAAAAATATACTATGTGCAAGCACCCAGTCTCTGTAGATCAGAAGTTCAACACTACATTGTGAACATTGAATAACCAATATCAGGAAGTTTAACAAAATTTTGAATTTTGAATCTAAGAGGACACAAAAAGATTCTCTATAATATATATTGAAGATTGAATACCTCACATAGAAGGACCATATTCCTTTGAAGAATGCATGGGGCTTGTAGAGTGATTTCTTCAAAGCTTGATCCGGAGAAAAATGGCATTGTTTATTCTTCCAAATACCTTATCTCACCAATGGGAGCAAGACTAGTCAGTAGTTCTGCAAAAATCCTGAGACTTGAAACATTCCATTTATTGACTAGTTCTCAGGGTCAGTCAGATACAGGACATCCTCCCATGTTGCACTGCCAGGACGTGCTTGGATGTTTTGGATATTTTGCCTGCTGTGTAAGTACTAAGAAGATTCAAAAACAAAACACGCAGAAACAAATGAATCCTGTTCAAATACTGGTGATGTTAGGACCTAAAGGGCCTTGCAAGCACCTAACATAAGTTCCAGAAAAAACCATCCACAGCCACCTCACCGATCCAAAGATTGTCTAATACAGTCTTATCAAAGGCCCTAAATTCCTACATTGAGAACAACTTCTAAACACTAAACTATATCACATTACCTAAATGGAAATAAAAAAATGAACGCATACCTCATATACAATTCCTCTATCCCACCGGTACTTTGTCCTTCACATTCCTCTATGCTCCAACATGTACTCGCAAACTCGCTCAGCTTTCCGTTTCATTCCTTCAATCATCTCCTCAGTCGCGTCAATTATCTGTTTCGGCAAATGCACCTCCAAATATTCAATCCACTCCCCGAACGTCCTCGTCTCCAAATCAAACCCCTCCTTATCATCATCATCATCATCAACTACATTCTCCGCTGCCTCCTCTAAATTCGTCTCCACCACTTTCTCCAGTGGCTCTTCACCCAAATTCCTCGTCCCGGCCCGCCTCCTTTTACGCTTAATTTCCACTTCTGCACACTCTGCCTCCGAATTCTCTGGAATATTCTCCAGCATTGAGTCCAAAGACACAGCCTTCGCGCTCCGAGTTCGCCGCGTACTCATTTGCCGAACCGGTACCGGTTTCTTTTCCGCAACTTCGACATTCTCCGATCCATGAACATTTCTCGCACTCCGAGTCCGCCGCGTACTCATTTGCCTTACCGGTTTCTCTTTCTCTGATTCTTTTGCTTCTTCTTCTTCGCTCTTCAAAACCCTAACTCTCCGTCCGCGATTCTCTGCAACCGGTTCCTTCTCAGCAGCTCGGCGCCTAGGGTTCCGTCTGAGTCGGTTCTCATCGTTGTTGAAATTCACAAGGATAGAAGTAAACTCGCCGATCGCGATCAAATCGCCGTCGGAGAGATCGTGAGGAGTGTTTGGTTCGAGCTCGATACCGTTGAGGAGAGTGCCATTGGAGGAGTCGAGGTCACGGATGGTCCATTTGCCCGACCCGGATCCGAATGAAGAAGAAGAAGAAGACTCCGTGTCGATGGAGAGGTGATTGGAGGAGATGCCGGCGTCTTTGATGGGAAGGTTGTTGCCACGGACGATGCGGCCGATTCGGATCCTGGATCCGGGTCGGAATTCTAGGGATTCGCCTTGACGTGGGCCATGGACGATTACGAGCTTCAGAGGTGGGGGCTCCATTGTTTGAGATAAGGCTGTGATTGTGATTATGATTGTGAGAGATAGTGCAGGCTGTGGCACTCCATTTGAATTCTAGCGACGCGGGCTTGTTCTCCACACCCTCTCTTTCTAAATGGTTTCAAATTCAAAAAATTAATTAATTAATTAATTTTTTTTTTTTAATTTAAGTTAAATTTAGGTGGGACAAATTTCGATTTCTTTTTTGGGATAAATTCACTAACTTTACTTAAAATTTAATTCAATCCTATAATTTCATTTTTGTTCAATTCAATCCTCTTGTCCACTTTCTTTAGAAATTTTTTGTTAAGTGTTCTAAAGTAGGAACTAAAAACAACGTCATTTGGGTTACAAACAACACAATTTTGACGGAAATTAAAATTTAGATAACTAAATTAAATGAAAATGAAATTATAAGACTAAATTGGATATAGGTAAAGTTAGAAGATGTACTTTGTAATTTAACATTTTCTTTTATAGGTATGACAAAATTGGATTTGGACCAAATTATCCATCCTAATGGGGAATATTTTGACTAACTTCATAGCTACTCTTCCTAGATAAGTTAGTCTTCCAAAAAGCACCTAGTCACCAAAAGTGAAAGACCAGACACGACCAGCGCGGGCATGCATCATGACCAAAAACTGACGAGTGAGGCCAAGCACACTGAACTCATGTTGCAACTCCAACGTCACCTAAAACTCTCCTACATTCACACGGTTGCCAGAAATGGGATAACTCTTATCTCCTACAAATCAGTTAAGGGATAACTCCTCACTCCCTACGGATTAACTGTGGGATAGTTCCCAACTCCTACACGTTAGCTGAGGGATAACCCCATATCCCTACAATGATCATCCACAAACCCCTAAATAAAAACTGAGACACTCCAATCTTAAGGTACACAAAAAATACCTTTTAGAAACTCCTCTCCAAAAAAAGTTTACTATCGATTTCTGACTTAACCCTCGGAGGGACTTAGGCCGACACCACATTGGTGCTCTTTGAAGGTGTTTCTATTTTTTGCAGGTTCACTACTCTTCACCTTTCACTGAAGACTAAGGGTTTAGGCGATAGACCTATTGACGATTTTGAGCATCATCAGTTGGTGCTATTTATGGGAAATCGAGTGACAAGCCATCGCTCTACTCCTGAGAAAAAAGGTCATATGGTCCAAACTTAATTAATGGCATCGGTCAACCCGAAAACTAAAAATCCCCCTAAAACAGTAGAGAGGCAACTACAAATGCTCTCGGCTGCAATTGAACAACTTACGCAACAGAATGAAGCCTTAATGCTGCAGAACCAAGTGCTGGAGATATGAGTTGAACAATTATGAAAGTAGCGGCCCAAAGCTAGCAAACACTAGGAGCGCAATAATAATCACCAAACCAAGACTGCCCACCTCAAGGAAGACAAGGCGGAAAGCAATGCACCCAACAGGCAAACCAGAAGAGAAGATGCACAACCTTGTGAACCAAAAGTAGTCAACACGCGATGGGAGGATGAGATGAATGCAATGAAGGACAGGATGGACCTCATGATGAATGCTATAAGGGACAAACAGCCACGCTAGATGACTCGGTGCATTGCGTTGACTCCCCTTTCACAACGCAAGTCACATCTTTCCCCCTACCACCCAAGTTCCGGATGTCGTCTTTGAAATCTTACGATAGGGCGAAAGATCCACTTGATCACCTTGAGTCATTCAAGACCCTCATGCACCTCCAAGGCATCCCTGATGAGATAATGTGTAAGGCTTTCCCTACCACCTTGAAAGGGTCAGTGCAAGTTTGGTTTAGCAAGATTAAGCCAAACTTAATATCAACCTTCAATGAGTTAAGTAATAGCTTCGTCACCCATTTTATTAGGGGATAAAGGCATAAACGCTTGACACATGCATTGATGCAAATCAGACAAAGAGAAGATGAGAGCCTGAGGTCGTATGTTGCCAGATTAAAAAAAAAAAAAAAAAAAAAGGGCCTTGCTAATAGACGAGGTGGATGAGATGGTCCTTGTGACAACTTTCTCTAGAGGGCTCAAAGAAGGAGAATTCCTCTTTTCAATGCTGAAGAATAAGCCAAAGACCATGGCAAATATACTTTTTAAAGCTATGAAGTATATGAATGCAGAAGATGCGCTTATTGCCCAAAAGGACGGAAAGGGTAAGAGGAAGAGAGAAAACACAGAAGATGCCCGATCTGACACTAAGAAGAAGACCTCCCAATTCGATTGGAGGAAGGATGACGGGAGGATAAGGCCTCCCTCTAGACAAATCATCAACTTCACCCCCTTAAACACTCCCCTGGATCAGGTGTTGATGCAAATTGGAGACGATCCCACACTCAAATGGCTAGAAAAGCTGAAGAGAGACCCGAATAAGCGATTTAGGGATAAGTACTGCCGCTTCCATCGTAATCACAGATACGATACCTCCAATTGCTATGAGTTAAAGAGTCAGATCGAGACCCTCATCAGAAAAGGAAAATTGCAGCAATTTGTTAGAGACAAGACTGATGTACAACCGCCTCAAGGAACAAAACACCCAGGAAGAGTGGAAAAGAGTCCTAGAGCACCCCTTAGAGAAATAAAAGTGATTGTAGAAGGCTCTACATCGGGTGGAACCTCTAAGACATTAAGGAGAATATACTTGCACATGGCGCAGAGTGTTCAAATTACAGGACAACCTCCCAAACAATGTAGGATGGAAGACTTTCTAGTCACTTTTATTGAAGAAAATGCCCAGTGGCTCCATCACCCACATGATGATGCCCTAGTAATGACCTTGACGATAGCTGATTACACCACTAGACAAGTCTTGGTAGATAATGGAAGTTCCGTGGACATCCTTTATTACCCAGCATTTCAGCAAATGAAGATTGATAAGGAGCTACTTAAGCCAACAAACACCCCATTGGTTGGCTTTGGAGGAATGAAAATGCACTTGATGGGAACTGTCACCTTACCTATCACCATAAGCGCCTACCCAAGACAGTGGACTAAGGAGGTCGACTTGCTAGTAGTTGACTGCTCATCCGCCTATAATGCTATAATTGGAAGACCAACTCTCAATGCACTAAGAGCCACTACTTCAACATACCACCTTCTGGTCAAGTTTCCTACAAAGTATGGTGTAGAGGAAGCAAGAGGAGAACAAGCTGCTGCAAGGGAATGCTATATTACCATGCTCAACATGGATGAATAGTTGTCCACCATGAGCACTGAAGACCGATGATTAGTGGCAGAGCCAATAGAGAAGAAGTCACTCTAGATGACGACCACCTGGAAAAGGTCATAAGCATGGCAACTCATGCAGCGGACATAACTCGACAGGCACTAGTACTCTTCCTGAAGAGTAACATTGATTTTTTTGTATGGAGTCATGAAGACATGCCAGGGATTGATCCTAGGATAATGGTTCATAGACTCAATATCTCACCATCTTTTCCTCCAATCCGTCAGAAGAGACTTGTTTTCGCCCTTGAAAGGAATGTAGCCATAGTAAAAGAAGTGTAGAAACTTCTAGCCGCAGGGTTCATCAGAGAGGTTTACTATCCAGACTGGCTCTCCAATGTGGTGATGGTTAAGAAAGCTAACGGTAAGTGGAGGATGTGCGTAGATTTCACTAATCTAAACAAAGCATGCTTGAAAGACAGTTACCCCCTTTCACATATAGATTAGCTAGTAGACTTTACAGTTGTTCCTTAGCTTTTAAACTTCACGGATGCTTCCTCGAGTTATAACCAGATCAAGATGCATGAATTTAATCAAGAAAAGACATCCTTCGTCACTAGTCAAGGACTATTCTGTTACAAAATAATGCCTTTCGGCCCGAAGAATGCTGGGGCTACCTACTAATGACTGGTGAATAAGATGTTTCAACCCCAAATAGGAAGAAACATGGAGGTCTATATGGACGATATGCCAGTAAGGAGCAATAAGGAGAGTCGGCACCTGGCCGACCTACAAGAAATGTTCAAGGCACTCTGACACATAACATGAAGCTCAACCTTAACAAATGCGCGTTTGGAGACTTGTCAGGCAAATTTCTAAGCTTTAAGGTTTCGCAATAGGGTATTGAAGCTAATCCAGGTAAGATTCAGACCATCTTGGATATGGAAAAGTAGCGGCCCTCAATAGGTTTGTATTAAGAGCAACAGATAAATGCCTACCATTTTTAAAATGTTCAAGAAAGCCTTTGAGTGGACTAACGACTGCCAAAGGGCTTTTGAAGAACTAAAGGCTTACTTGTTGTCTCCCCCTTTACTCAGTCCATTAAAGCCAAACGAGGAGCTCTTTCTCTATTTGGTAGTGTCAGCTATAGCCATTAGTTCGGCCTTGATCAAAGATGAATAAAAGATACCGATGCTTGTGTACTACACAAGCAAATTTTTGAGGGGAGCCAAGGGGAGATACCCCCTTATTGAGAAAATGGCACTTGCTCTAGTTACAACTGCTTGCAAGCTTAAGCCATACTTTCAAGCTCATACCATAATCATCTTGACGAATAAACCATTAAAGAAGGCCATGAACAGCCCTAACGCAGCAGGGAGAATGGTCCTTTAGGCCATCGAACTAAGCGAGTTTGATGTCCAATACTAACCAAGAACGGCCATTAAGGCATAAGCTTTGACGGACTTCTTGGTAGAATTCATACCTACTGAGGACGAAGAAGGCGTGGAATGGGGGGATACCCCATAGGTTGTTAGTACTGACGGCTCATCCAACAAGCACGCTAGTGGAGTTAGTGTTATACTGAAATCACTAGAGGTTGATGTAATAGAATGTGCTATGAAGCTTGAATTTTAGACGATGAATAATGAGGCTGAGTATGAGGCACTCCTTGTTGGTCTTAACTTGGCCAAAGCTGTTGGAGCATCTTCCATGATCATCCGTTATGACTCCCAAGTAATCACTGGACAAGTTAATGGAGACTATGAGGCAAAAGGAAAGCGCATAAGGAAATATTTGAACCTCGTGAAGCAGCACATAGGTCGTGACTCAGACGTGAGATTCGTGCAAGTCCCAAGAGAAGAAAATGTGGACGCTAACCATTTAGCCAAGGCTACTTTGGTTGAGGGCATGATACTGGACGAAAGACTTTCTTGTAGTATGCACCAGCCATGGACTAGATAAAAATGCAAGCGATTCCACCAGGGGATCATTGGATGGTCCCTATCATCTCTTGCCTAAAAGAGGGACGACTTCTAGATGATCATGTCAGTGAAAGAAAGCTGAAGATTCAAGCATCCTGTTTCATCTTGATAGGAGACATATTGTACAAAAGGAGTTTCACTCTTCCATACCTGAGGTATTTGGCTCTAAACGAAGCAAATTATGTGATGAGAGAAGTACATGAAAGGATTTGTGGTAATCATGCGAGCCAAATACTACTAGCCTATTATGTAGAAGGACACCTAGTCCTATGTCAGAGCATGCGATAAATGCTAACGCTTCAGTAGCATCCCTCGACAGTCGCTAGAGCAGCTCAATCCTATGGCATCTCCATGGCCTTTCGCGCAATAGGGAATAGATATAATGGGTTTGTTCTCAACAGCGGTACAGCAGCTCAAGCTCCTTGTAGTTGGCATCGACTACTTTACGAAGTAAGTAGAGGCTAATCCTTTAGCCACCATTACAGAAAGAAATATTAGGAACTTCATATGGAAACATTGTTTGCCACTTTAGAATACTAAGGCCTTGTTTAGATTTTATTTTTTCATCACTTATCACTCCTCACTCAATTTCTGTCACTCATCACTTATCACTCATCACTTATCACTCATCACTAATCACTCATCACTTAAAACACCACACCCTGTTTGGCACCATCATTCACTTCTCAACACTCAATATTTTTCACACTATTTGTGGACCCCATACCTGTCACTTGGTCAAAGCAAAACTGTTTTGTGGGCCCCACCATTTTCTTTTCACCCCTGTTACCCTCCCAAAACACAAACCCGAACCTAGCTTCAACCAGAATAACAAAAACAGCAACAACAACATCAACAGCAGTCGCAACAACAACAACAACAACAACAAAAATGGAGACCGAACCCAGTGAAAGAAGAAGGAAAAAAAAAAAAGGAACAACAATGGTGACCGAACCCAGGAGAAGAAAGAAAGAGAAGAAGAAGGAGACAGTGGCAGGAGTTGAGTTGAAAATACAACGTAATGGGTCCCACTATGTGTGTTTAATTACAAAAATGCCATTGAGTTATGAGATATTGAAACTGAAAACAGCCAAAATGTGTTTTCAGTTTCCATAACTCGTAACTCAAAAATCAGAGAATTGAGTGATGAAAACAGAGTTATGGAAACAGAGTTATCTCTTTCCCAAACGGACTTCACGCTATGAGTTCCGCCATTTTTGAGTTATGATTTATGGAAATAGAGTTATAAGTTATAGAAACTAGAAATCCAAACACCCCCTAAGAGTTTTGGTCTCCAACAATGGAAAGCAATTTGACAACGAAGCATTCCGAGATATCTGTCAACAGCTGTCGATTAAGAATCACTACTCCTCACTGGCACATCCTCAAGCTAATGGACAGGTAGAAGTGGTGAACTAATCCCTACTCAAACTGATTAAAACTTAGTTTGAACAAACAAAAGGAATATGGCCAGACGAGCTCCCAAGTGTCCTCCAGGCGTACCGCATAACAATACAGACTCCCACCGGAGAGACTCCATTCAAACTTGCGTTCGACACTAAATCAGTGATACCAGTGGAAGTAGGACTTACCAGCCTCAAATGGATCACTACAACGAAGAGAGCAAGGACAAAGAACTACGCATCAACTTGGACTTGCTGGACGAAGTCATAATAAGCGCAAAGCATAGGCTGGCTCGGAATTAGAACCTCATGACTAGGCACTACAATAAGCAGGTAAGGCTAAGACACTTTAACAAAGAGGAGCTAGTCCTAAAAAGAGTAATGCTCGCCACCAAAGACTCGGCATAGGGGAAGTTGGGCCCAAACTAGGAAGGACCTTACAAAGTCGTCGACTACTTCAGGAGACGCATTTACCACCTAGAGATACTGGATGGGCAGAAGCTACCTCACCCATGGAACGCCGAGCATTTAAGGAGGTATTATCAGTAGGACATCTCCTACAGCTATGCTCATGTTAATTTTTCTGTTTTTCTTTTTTTTGTATGCTACTCATAAATGTTAGGATTTGACATAATTTATATTTCAATGATACTCACTTATTTGAAATTTGGTTTTATTTCTATATGAGCTCATTCTTTGAATAAAATTATTTTTGCCCCTCATGACGTATGAAAGCAGGTGACCAAAGTCACCTACGGGTGGACAGTCTAAACACTAAGTCGCCTAAGGGTGGACAAAAGACCAAAGTCGCCTACGAGAAGACGGTCTAAACACTAAGTCGCCTATGGGTGGACAGAAGACCAAAGTCACGTACGGGGGGACAGTCTAAACACTAAGTCACCTTCGAGTGGACAGACAACCAAAGTCGCCTACGGGTGGACAGATGACCAAAGTCGCCTATGGGTGGACATAAAACCAAAGTCGCCTATGGGTGAACGGTCTCAACACTAAGTAGCCCACGGGTGGACGGTCTTAACACTAAGTCGCCCACGAGGAGACAGACGACCAAAGTCGCCTACAAGTGGACAGTCCAAACACTAAATCGCCTACGAGTGGACAAATGACTAAATTGCCTATGAGTGGACGGTCCAAACATTAAATCACCTAAGGGTAGACTAGTAAGAAACGATTTCTCATAAGTCCCTTTAGCTCAATGAAGTACACAAGTGGACGAGTAAGAAGACTTACTCCTTATGGACTTGTGGACTTTTCACCTTCCTCATCTCTTATTTTTTTCAACTTGATGACATTTTTCTTTTTGTCAATTTGATGCACTGTCATTTCTCTAGGCTTCTTTCTTGCTTTGATTAACTTTCATCTTTGTCACTTTGATGAATTCTTTTTTAGCTTGATAAGCTCTCTTTTGGATGAACTTTTATTCCTCTTGGCATGATGAATTCTAGCAACTTCAAGTTTTTCATCCCAACTAGCAATTGTTAATGTGAAAACTAATGTGCCCACTTTATCCACCTTCCAACTCTGGAACCTGTAAAGGGAGATTCCTTGAGTAAACCCTCATTTTGCATTGATGATATTTTATCTTTAGCTCAATGAATTCTCCACTTGTCTTTCACATTTTCTTGGAGACCTTTATCCATTGGCTTCGAAGCAACAAGTTAACCCTCCTCAACATGAGATTTAAGTATGCATAACTTGATTTTTTCCCACCCCAAGGTTAGATTTTAGTGGGTTCATGCAAAAAAAGAAAAAGAAAAAAGGCTAAGTGTTTGAAGGCTCAAATTGGCTAACGAGGGATAATCAACATTCTAGGTAATTGGGAAATAACTTGTTTAACCAAAGATGACCTCTTATCCCTAGTAATGCTTGCTTGTAGGCACAATGACTTGAGCTCTTTTAATAAATTCATCTTAAAAGAAAAAGTATGAATTCTCTAATGGTGGTAAAAAGTTTTTTAGAGATTTGAATTTAATGCATGAGTTTTTTGAATTTTTTGATGGATAGATTTCTTTGATTTCCTTTTAAGACCCTTTCTTCTTTTATTCAAAGTAATTTAGCAAAAGCCTTTACATGGGTCAAATGAAATTAATCATTTCTCAGTACAAGTTGATTGTTCAATCCTTTAAACATCACGATTTAAAAAAAAAATTTTCCAAAGGATCCTCATGTACCATTTTGAAAAGAAGAGTTTAAAAAAAATCTTGAAATCCTTGAAAGAAAAAAATTTGGGTCTTTTTGAAAAATTTAGTAGGAAGTCCGATTCCCCTAGTTCAAATATATATATATATATATTTTTTTTAAATGACACAAGTTTAAAATTTATTTTGAAAATTTTCTCTCTTTTTTTTTGTTTTTTGTTTTTGTTTTTTTTTTTGTTTTTAATGAACAACGTATATCAAATACTACATGAAATTTTAGAATTCAAAGAAACATAGAAACATGGAATAAAAAAAACAAACTTTAAGCTTAACCATGATCTTGTGAGCTTTTAGCCATTAACAATGATCATGCATTTACCTTTGATGGGCTTAAGTGTTGGGCTTCCATGCCAAGTAGAGTTCAGTCATAGGCTTTTGGGCTTGAGTTCATTCACAACATACAAGGTTCAAACAATCATGATAGGCTCAAGTATTGGACTTGAGTCATCATGGTTCAAACAAAAGGCCAAACACATGTGTAATGAAATGCAATTTACATGGACCGACCTAAAGGTAGGTTCTATGGGTCATTACAACATGGGTAGAAGGTAGGTAAAAGGTCTTCACAATCTAGGACGTCGTACCTCCCAACTTATGACGCCAGGAGTGTCATGTTGATTCGAACAATACAGTTTGTCCCTATGAACCACCATGGCATCACCATGATGATCCTTATCATAGTGGGTGGTAGGTTCACCGTTAGGTATGTAAGTCTTAGGAAGACCACAATCCACATCTAATATAACCAAGCTTCCGGGCTAGCACACAAACAAAATAAATTTCATTCAAACAAATGATACATGACATGCAATATAATGACAGTTTATACAAAAAACCAATAAACAAATAATGACATAGTTGGCCATCATAACCTAATTGAAACTTAACCCTTAATATCCCCAGCAGAGTCGCCACTGTGAAAGAATACGCCTTCGTCCCATTTAAGAATTAGGCCAAACTCACGTGAATAGGTGTAGTCGTGTTATTGTATTTTAAAATGGAGATTCAACTAATTATATTTTCTCTTTAGATTAAGGGTTTTACAATAGAGTCACCACTTAATTAATTATTGGAAAAAAAAAAATTGACGAATACTAAAATTACAGGCTCATCATACAGTTAATGAGCATTCAATCTACAGGCTTATCTATATAGATGATGAACATACAATCCACAAGGTCATCACATGAGAGGATGACCATATAGTATTTATGGCACAATCATTAATGGTTACATAACTGATGAGTTCCAACGGTAAGAAAGGCCAACTATGAGCCAGTTAAGCCTCATTTAAGCTCAGATATACGTTACAAAAGATAGCCAAGAGAGCCTTTAAGAGGCTGCCATCAGTTACACTCATAATGAACCTCTCAACAACTATACCATGGCTATAAATAAGCCACCAAGCACCAGGAGAAAGGTACACAATCTCAAACATACAAAATTACATTCTTATTCTCTGAGAGATATTGAGGACTCTACTGACTTTATCATCAAAGAAATATTGGCTAATGCCATTCCAATGTCTTTCTCTCTCATCTTTGTAAGGAACATGACCTTGTCATAAGTTTCGGTGAGGTTATCAACTGATGACCATTTTTGGCTTCATCAATTTCGCATTGTCTGTGGGGAATGTAGATTTGAATCATATAGATGTTCGTAGCTCTGCCATTCAAACGACGCAATGGATCCAAGTTCATCAGTCCCACTAGCAGCAAGTGTTGAAGAATTGACCAAGCAGAATGAGGAGTTGAGGCAGTGCATCTCCTAAGAGAATAGCAACATGCCCTATCCACGCTAGCATAATCGGAACGATGATTACGAGGAGGTTCATAGCCCTCCAACCAATAATAGGGAAGAAAGATCCAGGAAAACGGAGCAACCAATTTCAGACGAATAGGGCAGTCCAATTTCAAGTGGACAAAACAGCCTAATCATAATAATGACAAGCTCTTGAAAAACATGAGGAAGGAAATATATGAGATGAAGAATGCTCTAAATGGGAAGTCGACCAAAAATTTAGATGGGATAATCAAGAGAACAAATTCACTGTTTACCGGTGAAGTCCTAGAATGCCCACTCCCACCAAAGTTCTGGCTCCTTCAATTAGAATTTTATGAGGGGCATTTAGACCCATTAGATCACATAGAATGTTCAAGACATTGCTAAGTTTTCAGAGGACACCTGATGAAGTGATGTGTAGATCCTTCCCAACAACTCTTAAGGGAGCAACTCGAGTTTGGTTTAGCAAGCTAGAATCATTCTCAATTGCAAATTTTGAACGGTTAAGTGATTCTTTTGTTCGGCACTTCATCAGAACTCAAAGGCACAAAAGACCAACTTCTCACTTGCTGATGGTGAAACAACAAGAATGAGAGACATTAAGGGCTTATGTGAAGCATTTCAACTGAGCAATCCTGGAGATAGACGAAGCTGACAACCAAGTTCAACTAATGGCCTTCTAGACTAGCTTGATGACCAATGACTACATCTTTTCGTTAGCCAAAACCTTGCTAACTACAATGACAGCCCTCATGCTTAAAGCCTAGAAGTACATGAACGGAGAGGATGCATTAACAGCGAAGGGGATAGATGGCAAGTGAAAGATGGAAGAAATTGATGAGCTCCAACACAAAAAGAATGAGAAGAAGGATAGCAGAAAGAGTGACAGTACACAGGCCCATACAAGAACATCAAGTATTCCAGAAGAGGAACTTATTACCTCGAATCACTTAACGGCAAAGAGTTACCTCATCCATGGAATGTAGAGCACCTCAAGAGGTATTATTGCTTGTTAGATGATATTTTCAATTTTCTTTTTCAAAATGTTTTGTAAGTAGGAATGAATAATGGGGCATTTTTCCCTACATGAATAAATTTCGTTCTCTTGAAAAATCTAAAAGTCGTATTTACTATACAAAAGACAAATTTGTTTCAAGAAGGAAGCCTGTCATCGAAGTCCAACAAGTAAAACCAAGTAGACAATAAAAATCTCGAAATGAGTAAAATCATCACATAAGGTTTGATTCGGACAAGTACAATCATAATGAAGATCAAATTCTTAAAGCGAGATTGAGTCATACGATTAAATTCACCAGGTTAAAACCAATGAGTAAAATTATATTGAGGACCAAATTCTCAAAACGATAATAAAGTCACATAATTAAATTCATAAGGTTAAAACAAATGAGTACAATCATAATGACAATCAAATTCTCAAAGTGAGAGCAAGTCATATGATTAAATTTGCGTGGTTAAAAAAAAATGAGTACAATTATAATGGTGATCAAATTCTCAAAGTGAGAGTAAGTCATATGATTGAATTCACAAGGTTAAAAACTGGCGAATACAATTATAATAACAATCAAATTCTCAAAGCAAGAGTAAGTTATATGATAAAATTCACAAGGTTAAAACCAATGAGAAAAATCATATTGACGACCAAATTTTCAAAACAAGAATAAAGTCATTTGATTAAATTCTTAAGGTTAAAACAAACGAGTACAATCATAATGACAATCAAATTATCAAAGCGAGAGTAAGTCATATGATTAAATTCACAAGGTTAAAACTAATTAGTTAAATCATATTGACAACCAAATTCTCAAAACGAGAATAAAGTCATATGATTAAATTCTTAAGTTAAAATAAACAAGTACAATCATAATGACGATCAAATTTTCAAAGCGAGAGTAAGTCATATGATTAAATTCACAAGGTTAAAAACCAACGAGTACAATCATAATGATGATCAAATTCTTAAAATGAGAGTAAATCATATGATTAAATTCACAAGGTTAAAACCAATGAGTAAAATTATATTGACGACCAAATTCTCAAAATCAGAATAAAGTCATATGATTAAATTCATAAGGTTAAAACAAATGAGTACAATCATAATGACGATCAAATTCTCAAAGCGAGAGTAAGTCATATGATTAAATTCACAACATTATAACCAATGAGTAAAATCATAACGATGACCAAATTTTCAAAATGAGAATAAAGTCATATGATCAAATTCTAAAGTTAAAACAAACGAGTACAATCATAATGATAATCAAATTCTCAAAGTGAGAGTAAATCATAAGATTAAATTCACAAGGTTAAAAACCAATGAGTACAATCATAATGACGATCAAATTCTCAAAACAAGAGTAAGTCATATGATTAAATTAACAAGGTAAAAACCAATGAGTAAAATCATATTGACGATTAAATTCTCAAAACGAGAATAAAGTCATATGATTAAATTCATAAGGTTAAAACAAACAAATACAATCACAATGACAATCAAATTCTCAAAGTGAGAGTAAGTCATATGATTAAATTCACAAGGTAAAACCAATGAGTAAAATCATATTGACGAGAATAAAGTCATATGATTAAACTCATAAGGTTAAAACAAACGAGTATAATCATAATAAAGATTAAATTCTCAAAGCAAGAGTAGTCATATGATTAGATTCGCATGGTTAGAAACCGATGAGTACAATCATAATGACGTTCAATTTCTAAAAGTGAGAGTTAGTCATATGATTAAATTTAGAAAGTTAAAACCAATGAATACAATCATAACGAAGATCAAATCTCAAAACGAGAATAAAGTCATATGATTAAATTCATACGGTTAAAACAAATGAGTACAATCATAATGATGACCAAATTCTCAATACGAGAGTAAGTTATATGATCAAACTCATAAAATTAAAACCAATGAACAAAATCATATAAACAACCCAATTCTGAAAACAAGAATAAAGTTGTATGATTAAAGTCACAAGTATAATAACCAAAGGGCACAACTGTTTTGACAAAATTCTCAAAGAGGCAGGCAAGATCAACAATATCAACAAATCAAAAGTTCTACCTAATTATCAAGATTAGCAAGAAGCATGTGACATAAAGGGCATCCAAAAATAGGAGTCTTTGTCAAAACATGTGTAAATCGTCAACATTCGTATAGTCGTCCAAAAAGTCAACACAAGAATAAGGGGACAATTGACGAGTACTAAAATTACAAGCTCGTCATACAGTTGATGAGCATTTAATTAACAGGCTTGTCCATCCAGATAATGACCATACAATCCATAGAGTTATCACATGAGAGGACGACCATACAACATTATGGCACAATCATTAATGGTTGCATGACTGACGAGCTCCAACGGTTAGAAAGGCCAACCATGAGCCAGTTAAGCGTCATTTAAGCTCAGGCATACGTCACAAAAGATAGCCAAGAGAGCCATTAAGAGGCTACCTTCAATTACACTCATAATGAACCTTCTAATAGTTGTACTAAGGCTATAAATAAGCCACCAAGCACTAGGAGAAAGGAACACAATCTCAAATATACAAAATTACATTCTTATTCTCTAAGAGGTATGGAGCCACTGACGGATGAGGCTAGCATAGCTAAGGAGTTTGCATGATTGTTCTATCCTTAAGAAATCTAGGTGACCTTCACCAATCCAAATTGTGTTTGCATTAAATGGACTAATTTCAGTTAATTCACCATTCTCCAATCTCTTGCCTCAAAGTCACCTTTAAATTGGCTAACCACCAAACGTGAATTTGAACAAATTTCTACTTCAGTGGCCTTTACCTTCATGGCTGCTCGAAGCCTGACCACCAACGCTTCATACTCAGCTTCTTTGTACACAGGCTTGGAAACCCAGCCTAAGATGATGCTCTATCCTGATACCCTCTGGCGATTCTAGCACTATCCCTATGCCAAAGTCTCGAGCATTTAATGCATCGTCTACATACACCTTCCATGGCCAAACTGATATTTGGCACACCTTGCATTTATCCCCATTTGCCGGGGTGAATTCGGCTACAAAGTTAGCTAACATTTGCCCTTTGATCGCAATTCCTGGCTTATACTTGATGTCAAAAGAACCTAGGGTTTTCCAAATCCTTACCACTGTCAGCCCTATTGCAACGGTCGGGGCACTGTAATTGTATAAGGGACCTAGCTTTAATTTCTCCTTCTGCTTAATTTCGTGGTTGATTGTGGCAACCAGACGTTGCCGAGCTACACTCTAATCTCCCTTTACTACTACTATCCCTTATTCAGTAGAGAATTTCACTTTTAAATGCAACATGGATGGTACAACCCCTATTGCATGGATCCAAGGTCATGCCAAGATGGCCGTATATGGCGAAAGAGCGTGAACCACTATGAAATTCACCATCACCTCTTTCTTTTTTGTAACTATAGGAAGCATGATTTGACTTGCAAGCATCACCATCTTCCCATCAAACCTTACTAATGGCGCATTATACTTGGTGAGGTCTTCGTCTTTCAACCCTAGCCCTTTGTACAAATCGGGGTATATGATCTCCGCCCCGCTCTTATGATCAATCATAATCTCTTTACGAGAAAACCCCCAATCTTGAGGTTCACAGCTAATGCATCATCATGCGGCTGTATCGTTCCCTCAAGATTGTCGTCATCAAAAGCTATCTTTTCCCTACTCATCTTCAATTTCTTCCCAGGGTAGTCAATAGTCTCTAGCTCCTGCTGAGGGGTAATGCTGAGTATCCCGGCTAGCATTAAATCCAATTGAGGCAGCGTGTATGGCCTCAGTTATGTCGAGGGGAGGTGACATTGTTCCTCCTTGGCTCCTTGATACCTGTCCTAAGGTGCCCCCCTTTGGCTCACTACATATTCCCTCAAGTGGCCAGCCTTGACCAACTGTTCTAGACAACCCTTAAATGTTCAACATTGCTCGGTAGTGTGCCCCTTTTCTTTGTGATATGTGCAATATATATTATAGTTCCTCCTAGTCAGATCTCTACTCATCTTACTAGGCCAACGGAAATAGGACTCATGCTTAATTTTCTCCAAGATTCTGTGTATAGGCTCTTTGAAAGCAACATTCTCCCTTTTTGTTTGGCTAATGGGATTCCATCCCTCAATCTCCCTCTTAGGCCTTTGTTGAAAGCCCTCTACTCGGGCTTCCTTTTGGTACTAAAATATAGTAAGAGTTTTCCCTTTTGTTCTGTTGTTTGTCATCCTCCAATCTCTTGTGTTCTTTTATATGCATTATTAGCTAGTGCATGTTCTCGGGATGCTGCATGGTCAAGGATTCCCTCAGCTCAGAATCATAAGGTAACCCTAGTTTGAAAGTGCTCACGGCCACATGTTCATTGTTTACCTCGATCTCATTATATAGCTTCCAATACCTATCTGTATAGGATCGAAGGGTCTCCTCACTCCCCATGGCCATTGATAGCAGTGCGACAATAGTGTGTGGTTCTCGGTAGCAAGTCACGAACCTAGCACCAAAGGCTTGGATGAGCTCTCCAAAGCTGTGGATGGATCCCTTTTTCATACTATTGAAGCATCTCATCGTCACAGGGACGAGGCTAGAAGGGAACACCTTACATAGTAGCCCATCATTTCGAGAATAGAGAGCCATAAGTTGGGTAAAATGTCTTACATGCTCCATCTAATCCGTCTTACCATTATAGTAGGTGAACGGATGGTAAGTGAAGTGTCTCGGCATCTTGGTGCATTCTATTTCCTTGGTAAATGATGACTAGGCTATCCTTCTTAATGCTTGGCTCATGGCATCCATGGCAGCGTTTGGGCGCCCATCTCTCTCTTTCCTTTGCAATCTCGAGTCTATGTCTCTGGTCTCAGTTGACTTATCCAGAAAACCGAGAGGGACTCTGGTGCGATGACCTCCTGGCATCATTGCTTTTCGAGTTACGGTCATGGGACGACCTCTCAGAGGATCTCCTTTGGCATCTACTCCTAGCCTCTAACTCCAGTTCCTTAACTTGTTGTCACAAATTTTCTAGGTTGCAGTCCAGGTCACTCTGGTACGAATTCTCCGACACATACAAAACCGTCCGTTCTCCTTTGGATGATGTTGCATGCGAGTCAACTTAAGTCTTGTGTCTGTCGTGACTATGGCGCTCCTTCCTACGTCCTTGTTCCACGAACCTAAGGGCCTAGGATGAGCCCCTGTATTGGTTGCCTCTAAATCCCACTAACCCTTCGCTTGCATGGTGCTCTTCCATCAAGTAGTCACCTCCACCACTTCTAGACCTTTAGCTTGGTGGGAATTCCCATAGACAGCACCAATTGTGGTGATCCTTTTCGGGCCCAAACCCCCAATTTATTTGTATCCTTGATTAGGCTTATCCCACAATGGGAGGTCCAAAGAAATGGTTGGTGGTGTCATTGATGGTCTTACGGTGGTGCTTTGCATTGAACTACCCCAAGCTCAGCTCGACTATGAAGGTTATCACACAGTCAAGCCCCTTTTTTGAAGTTCGAACAAGACTTCCTTCTCCAAAAAAGGATTTCTCTCTTTTCTCTCTTGTTTCTCTCCCAATTTTTTGCCCTAACCCCTTACTTCCTCCACTCTCTTCCTATTTATACTCTTCTTTGAGTGGGAGCATCATGATAAGTGAATATTTTGTACGTCATTAGGCCCCACCGCTCAGGTTGTATAAGTCAAGGGAATCAATACCGTACCGGAGGTTGTACCAGTTTGGCTAACGGTACAATATATTTCAGATATCGGTCAATACCGGTGTACCGTTTCGGGTTTATCACTATTATTTTATATATATATATATAGACATACTTATTATTTATTTAGAATTATTTATAAATCTATATAAGAATCGTTAAATTTATAATAGCATATTTTTCAAAATTAATTGCTTATTTTTAATATGATTATTTCTTGCTCAAATATCAACCCATTAATATAATTTGACATACTAGATTGTAATAATAATAATAAGTTGCTTTCAAAATATATATATATATATATACACATACATATATAAAGTTAAAAAATGATATTAATCATTAAAAAATAAAAACATAAAATTGCTTATCAAATTTGAGTGGCAGCCCGCCCAAAAGTCAAGTATATTTGAAGTTGTTTAGCAAAAAAAAAAAAAAAAGTATATTTGAAGTTTGAACTCATTAGAGTTCACGTGGGTTGTCAGAACCCACATAAAACAATTAAATAAGAGCCACACAAACAACTAAAAGTCACACAAATCAATTAAACAATAGCCACACACACACACAACTAAAACAGAAGGCACAGAGAGGTTCGGTCAAAACTGAAGAAGACAAAGAAGAAGAAGGTGAAGAAGAAAATAGAGAAGTGGCTGGATAAAACAGAAGGAGGAAGGCTAGGGAATGGCCGACAACATGAGAAAACAACTAGTGAGGACGGCATTGTGAGCTTTCTACTTCTAATTTTTTCCATTTTCTTCAAGCTTTTAGTACCGCCCGGTTTCCATTTTTTGGCCGAGATGTCCGATATTTAGCGGTACGTCCGGTATAGTCCGGTAAGGATCGGTATTTTAAGCGGTACGAAACATGGGTATTTCTGTACCGATTCACCTGCTGGTACGATAAATTCCGGCCGTACCGGCCGGTACAGTACGGAATTGACTCCATTGGTATAAGTGGCTTCTTTAGTTTAGGGCATTGTTGGTTAGTGTCAAATCATGTGTCAGTGAGATGATCCATCCTCTGAGGTTGAAGTAACCTTCTAGTAACTTATGCTTGACGTCGAACTCATGCTTGGCAGGCAGATGCTCCCAAGACAATATCTAGGACCCTCAGCTATATGAATTTGTGAAGGTATGAGTTGACAAGACCTTATTCTCGGCTCTTTCCCTTACAATCTTTAACTATATAGGTCATAACAGGGCCAGAATCACCATGACCAGGACCTAAGCAAATCCAAGAAGTGGCCTACGGTTCTCTTAGCATATCTAGGAAGTGGGCCTAATATTCTTGGTCCGTACACACACACACACATACATATGAGACAAATATATATGGTATTTGAACTTAGATATCTTCGTTGGAAATACTAAAATATATCATTTTATTTAAACGTTATTGACATTGATTTTAAGTTGAGGGATAGTTTCAATGAAAAAAAGAAAAAGTTACCTAATGGCTAATAGTCTAATTAAAAAGAAATTCTAAGTGGCATGCTATTTAAATTAGAATCGGTAACAATTTACCACTTAAAATTTATTGTGAAAATGTTATAGACGTAGTATTTCTTTAAAATAATAATAATAATAATAATTATTATTATTATTATTATTAAAAAAATCAAAAGAAATTTTAAAAGAACCAAAGGCTAGTAGCTTAGTTCATTTCCTAATAATAAAAACGTAAAACATCCTCGTAAAGAAAATAAATTATAGTTTATTTTTATTATTTTTTATATAAAGAAATTAATTGCATTTGTGAATTAAGGGGAATAAGAATACCTTAAATAATAATAAAAATAAAGCAACAATAATATAATTCAAAAAACGTGACCACACGTCACATTTATTGTGCTTCATGAGACCCATGATTTCTCGATAATGATTTCATTGATTCACGCGTATGTTAAAATCTCCTTTTCAAGGCCTTCCCACATCTCTGTTCTCTACATGGAAGATGCCTATAAATAGGACATTTTCTAAGCCTCAAATGTACCATGTCTAAGTTGTAAGACAAATGGCTATAATCTGATCGTGTTCATGGCAGATTATCAATTCTGGTTATATAGGTCCTCGATCTCTTGGTATTCTATCATGAACAACGATCAGTTTGTAGGAATTTTTTGCTGTGAAGTGAGACATCTAGCTTTCTAAAGGAGGAGATTAATTTTGTAAAACACTACAATCCGATTGTGTTCATGGTCTATCGTATGCCTTCCTGGTATTGTCTCATATGGTTTATGATATACCATGAACAACAACCAGATTGTTGATTGTTTTAGCTCTGAAGATTGCCTTACCATGCCAATCAAGAAATCAAATATATATATGTGTGTGTGTGTTTGGGGGGGTGGGGCGGGTGGGGGGTTTATTTATGTATGCTCCCTTAAACACATATTTTTCAACAATGTTTTCCTATGTGGGTGTCTCTCAGTTTCATATAATATAATATGTGTTGTTCAATGTTCATAGAATAGCTGTTTCTGCAAAAGAAACAGATTTTGGTTTTCCCTTGTTGCAACATGTGAGATCTTTCTACATGCTTATTGTAAATCATTTAGTTTTTTTTTTTTTTTTTGAGAAGATTGTGAATCATTTAGTTGATGCATGTGATAAGTCAATTTTTTCAGAGATCATATATACGGTGGCTTATATTATATGTTGTCTTTTATCTGTTAAATATTTGGATTTCCCTTAGGGAACCCCTACACGGCTACACGTTTTGATATACATTATTTTACCTGTCTTTGAGTGCAGGTTATGAAAAAGACTATTCAAGGTGAGAGAGAATTCTATTTGACAGGGAGCCATAAAAATATGCAGCAGATAATTCAGATGCTTCAGTTTATGGTCTTGTGCAGTTGTTTAACTTGTGCCTATAGGGGAAGGGGAATTGGCCATTGTGACTGTTTTTTGATTATGTTAAATAAATCAATTGATCCCAAATTGTGTGAACAACCCAAAATATTCAAGAAAATGATGCCACATTTATAAAACTTTGAAAGCAATCCTCTCCTTCTCGATGTAGCTATTTGTCCCAAAGATGGCAAATAGGAGCATTTCATTTTAATTTTATGTCCTAATTGCCTTTCCTAAATAGCATAATTGGTCACTATGGTGAAGCAGAAGCTATGTATTTATGTGTATAAAGAATATACATATTGAAAGGATGCAGTCTTAATAAAGATTATCATTACAGAATGTTTAGAACTTCAAAATAATGGCAGAGTCATCAAACTAAAATGAGTTCTCCAAAGAAAAGGCAGGCTTTTGAACACAGAATATCACCCTTTTTTTTTGAAAAAATATATATATAAACATTGAAAAGCCTTTTTCTTTTTTCTTTTTTTCATTTTAAATCTCTTGTCCAAACTCTCTTACAGTCTCACTAGTTTTATAGGAACTTTTTTAAGTTAAAAGTGAAAAATAAATAAATAAATTCTTTTGTAAGTTGAATAGGATTCTTAAGCATCTTTTTAAATTTTTTTTAAAAATAATTTTACAAAAGAAAATTTACTGCGTAAAAGAATAACAATAAGGCTTGTTATTTTTATTATTTCTATATCATAGGAATTTATTATATGTAATTTGTATTGAATTTATTTCTTTCCATATTTTAGGGAGTATGTGAATCTCTCTTCCAGATATATTCGTTTGAATAATTTCCTCTTAATCTTGCGCATCTTCTTTTTTTGACATCAATGACATCAATGATAGAAATATATTAATAAAGAAAAGAGAATTAAAACAGTATACAAAAAGAAGCTTGGCTGAGGAGCTGGAAACCAAAGGGCCATGCGCATCTTCTTTACCTACCAATTATTTCTCTTCAAAGTAATTACTACTTTCTTTTGTAATTGTATCTTCTCTTTCACTATTTCTTCCCCTTCTTATAAATATTTGCCATTGATACACACACACATTTTAAGTAAGATGGGGATTTGAACCCTAAACTCCGTTGGAAATATCAAAGAATATCATTTGGCCTTAAGGTCATTAACAATAGCTACCAATCTAAATGAAGATTATTAGAAATTTATTTTGGAGTATAAAATTGGTTTTTATTTATAAATTACTTTATTTTTTAAAATTTTAATTTTGATATTATTTTATGTACATGCATAACATGTGCTTCATTGGTTACGGGTTAGTGTTATTTATTTATGTTTTTTTTAAACATTAAGTGAGGAGGGGGATTTAAACTTAAATATGTTAGTTAGAAACACACAAAAATTGTTAGCTTTCCTCATAGGCTGATAGTATCCTTTTTGGTCTAACAAATCTAGTTGTAATATATAAAGGATATAATATATATCAGACAAAATATAGATTGTATTTGAACTTGAATATATGTATATATATATATATATATATATATATTTTTTTTTATGTGATGAACTTGAATATCTTCATTAGAATTTGGAAGCACTAGAAAGCAAGAGAGTCAATACCGTACCGGAGGCTATACCGATTTGCCTAACGGTACAATATATTTCGAATACCGGTCAATACAATATATTTCGAATACCGGTCAATACCGGTGTACCGTTTCGGGTTTACCGCTATTTTTTATATTTATAAATAAATTTATACATGTATGTATGTGTGTATATATTATAATAAATATAAAAGTTTACCATAAAACATTTCCTTAATTCAAAACTAATTATTCATGGTTTTAGACTTTAGTATTAAGTAAAAAAAAAAAACAAAAAAAAAACAAACCCACACAATATAAAAAATAGAAAGCTTAAAAGTTACCATTGCATGCTAAGAAAACTTTCTAGTAGAAAGTACCATATGATCAAAACATCATGGCTATTTTTTATTTTAAATATTGATTAAATGCCTATTTAAGTGAAAATATGAAATCAACTTTTCTATCACGGATGACATATCCGTTTCAAACTTAGAATTGAAATTCAAATCTAAGTAATAATAGTTTTTAATATGCATCAGTTTTCTTTCTATTAATCACAAATGTAAAGGTTTATAGTGCTTAAGTTTTTCAAATAAAAAAATTGATTGTTATGAGTTACTACTTTAAGTTTTAATGACAAACATTTTTAAATTCTTTAATATACATTATACATATTTCCTAGCATTCAGTTACTACTTTAAGTTTTAATGACAAACCTTTTTAAATTCTTTAGTGTAAATTATAAATTGCACCCCTAAAGTTTGGCAATGATTGGATTTTACATCCTGAAATTTTAGAATTTAGATTTTACCTCTTGAAGTTTTGGGTGTTTAGATTTTACACCCTGACGTTTCATAATTTGGATTTTACCCCATAAAATTTGTGAGTGTCTAAGTTCTACACCCCAAAATTATGAAACTTTAGGGTGTAAAATTCAAATACTCCCAAACTTTAGGGGGTAAAATCCAAAAACCCCTAAAATATAGGAGCTAAAATCCAAATTCTGAAACGTCATAATTTTGGGGTGTAAAATTCAGACACTTACAAACTTTAGGATGTAAAATCCAAAAACACCTAAAATATAGGAGCTAAAATCCAAATTCTGAAATGTCAGGATATAAAATTCAAATACCCCAAATGTTAGGGGGTAAAACACAAATTTTGAAACTTCAATGCGTAAAATTCAATCACCCCAAACTTTAGGGTGTAATTTACAGTTTATCCAATTCTTTAATATATACATTATACGTATTTTTCTAGCATTTGGTTGTCAAAAACGTTATTGTTGACTGAATCTTTTTAACAAAAATTTCTAAATACATGAATGGTTATACAACTGTGTTTTGAATTTCACTCACTTGGAATATAAAAATAAATGACAATGGCTCTTTCTCACCCTATATTAACATATGATCAAGTGAGTATTGTGTGAAAACTTTTCCAGTAGACTTTACGACAGCCGTTTTACTCCCTCCTTAAATATTAATTTGTTGTTAAAATATAGGGTAAACTACATAATTGGTCTCTATCTTTTACATCATATTTCAATTTGATTCCCTAACCTTTCAACTGTGTCAATTTGGTCTCTAACCTTTTAGTGTCATGTTGATTTAGTCCCTACGTTATTTCTTGAATGGAAAAGTCTAATATATCAAACGGAATAATAAAGAATTATTTAACTTGCTATATCAATTGCCAACTCTATAGCCACATCATATTAAAATATTTAAAAATAAATAAATAATTGCTGTTCTCTTGGAGACCGGGCTTGGGAAAAAAAATTAAAATCCCTCTAACTCTCACGTACACTCATCCTAACCCCTGAACCCTAACTCTCTCGGCTAAAATAGAAGTTTCAGGCGGCAACAAGGTTTGGCAGCGATGACCGGCGGTTGATTTTTTCTCATCGACGGCAGAAGATTCATCTCTCTCTCTCTCTCTCTGTCATATGTTTTAGATGATGATTTCATATAATAGTTTTGTATGGAGCTTAGATTGGTTATGGTTGTTCTTTTATGCTTATGTCTGTTCTTTTGGGTTTTTTATGGCTTTTCATTTGAAACAAAATTGTACTCCATCATACGTTCTCACGTACACTCATATGGAGGCTTGCTAAACAGTGATGTTAGGTGTTTTTGGTAATACCATATCGCCCCACGTTTGAGGACAGCTTTGATTATTTTTTTTTTATTTTTTATTTTTATTTTGTAACAACGTAAAAGGAGATTAGTGCCGAAAGGTGTGCACACAAGTCTGGGTTGCCAATTCCTAGACTTCTTGGAATATTGGCTCAAGGGCAACTTTGAATTGTATGCTTCGAAACATTCTCTTTTGGATTCGAAGGACAACTTTGATTGATGCAAATCCTGATGTACTAATGTATGCTTTGGAGCTATAACAATTTACATGGTTTTGTGTTGGATAGCTTAAAGATCAACTAATGTACTAGTTTCAAATGATGTACCAGTGTCGTGATATAGCAACCCCCTCATATTCAACAGTTTCCATTCAGTTCAGTCCATACTTCGTAGGCATTTTTACTAATTAAGAGAGAGAGAGAGAGAGAGAGAGAGAGAGAGAGAGAGAAACATGGTGCTGCTGGAAGAGAGAGGCACCGCCGGAACGAGAAAGAAGGCGCCGCCGTCCTCACGTGAGGGAATTTGGATTTTAGGGAGATGTGTTTTAGATTGGGTTTGCCCCTGTTTAATGAGATAACCGAATTTTATTATCAAACTAAAATGATTTGATTTGGGCTTTTTTCAAAAACATTGACCTGGTGGTAGAGCATTTTTTTTTTATTTTAAAAAAATGATGTGGTAGTACATCTGTTTGTTGATATGGCAATTTTTTTTTTTTTATTCCGTTTGACACATTAGATTTTTCTGTCTAACAGAGAACGACAGAGACTAAATTGACATAGCAATAAAATGTTAGAGACCAAATTGATACAATTGAAAGGTTAGGGACCAAATTGAAATATTGTATAAAGGATAGGGACAATTTATGTAGTTTACCCTAAAATATATTTAGATATATTAATATTTCTGCATACTATATTCTGGGTTTGAAAATTACCATTTTAAGAGCTTCTTATCCTAAGAATGGTGTAAGCTTGCAAGGAATATCAGCAAGCTGATTAGGCTATTGGTATCCTATGAGAGGCACGTTATGTTTCTAGTCTACTATATCGGAAATTTCATAGACGTCGTGTATTGCCTCAAGAGAGTGACCTAGTCCACATCTCAACGCCGCCACCTATATTATACTTGAATTGATGGTAATTATTTATCATGTTATGAGATGCATTTTCACTAAATTTTACATTTACCATAAATTAATAAATAAAATTAGGAGATATTACATCGTTGGTGCTTAAAATGCATCTTATAACATGATATACAATTACCGTCAAATCATGTATAATTTAGGTAGCAGAATTGAAGCATGGACCAGATCACTCTCTTGAGATGATACACTCCATCTATAAAATTTTTGGTGTATTAGACAAACAACATAGCATGCTACCACAGGATACAATAACACAACTACCTTGCTAATAATCCTTACAAGCCTACATTGCTCGTAGAATAAGAAGGTTTCAAAATAGTACTTTCCAAACCCATAATATAGAATATAAAAATAGAATATATCTAAATATATTTTAACTACAAATGTTTGAGGAGGGAGTAAAACGGCTGTTAGATTATAAATTCTATATATTGGAAAAATCTTTAAACAGTGCTCACTTGATCATATGTTAATATAGGGTGAGAAAGAGCCATTTTCATTTATTTCATATCACAAATTAATGAAATTCAAGACACAGTCGTATAAGTTATAACCATTATTCATTCATGTATTTAGACGTTTTTGCCAAAATGATTCTGTCAAGAATAAAGTTTTTGATAACCGGATGCTAGGCAATATGTATTACTTAGATTTGAAAAGTCAAATTTATGATTTGAAAAGTCAAAAAATATTTTAATACTAATAGAATGAATAAGGTTGAAACTAATAGAGATAAAGCATATTAATAACTATTATTACTTAGATTTGAATTTCAATTCTACGTTTGAAACAGATATGTCATGAGTAGTAAAGGTTTTTTTTTTTTTTTTTTTAATAAGAAAATCATCAGTAGTAAAGTTGATTTCATATTTTCACTTAAATAGGCGTTTAATCAATATTTAAAATAAATTACAATACAAATTATAAAAATACTCCAACATGATGTATTCTAATAAATCAATGGCTTTCCTTGTGTGCTCATGTATGAGCCTACAAGGAAAGCCACCGATTTATATAGTACTCTTTTAATCATTTTAGTTTAATAGCTATAGTTTTTTTAAGATAGGGAAAGGGGTTCTAAGTCTCCTAACAGAAAAGTACATCACAAATTTCACTCAAAAGTCATAGAAACTTTTAAGGGATAGGATAAATTATACTACGTATAACACATTTTCTTAAGCATTATAGGATAGTGTTTTTTTTTAGAAAGACACTGTGGGATAGTTAATAATAATATGCATAAGAGAACTTATATAGTACAAGATACGTATGTGCTTCATTGAGTGCAATAAATAAAAAATAAAAATAAAAAGAGTTGTAAATTTACCATATAAAAAATCAAATGAAAAAAGAAAGACACAAATAGGTACATATAGATTTATTAAGAACAATTTCTCAAAAAAAAAAAAGAAAAAAAAGAAGATATATTACAAACATGGAAATACGAAAAATTGCGACTAAAAGAATAACTATATTTGTTAACTTATTAGTTATTTAGTAGCACACTTATGTTATTTTAATATTTTTTTTAGAATAGAAAAAAAAATATTGGGTTAATTTGAATTTTACCCCCTGAAGTTTGGAGGTGATTAGATTTTACACCATGAAGTTTCAAAATTTGAATTTTACCCCCTAAAGTTTGGAGGTGTTTGGATTTTACATCCCGACGTTTCAAAATTTGGATTTTATCCCTATATTTTAAGAGTATTTGGATTTTGCTCCCTAAAGTTTTGGGGAGTTTAGATTTTACACTCTAAAGTTTCAGAATTTTGGAGTATAAAATCCCAACATTCTTAAACTTTAAGTAGTAAAATCCAAATTCTGAAATGTCATGGTGTAAAATCCAAATACCCTAAATTTCAAGGAGTAAAATTCAAATTTTGAAATTTTAGGTTGTAAAATCTAATCACTCCCAAACTTAGGAGTGTAATTTGCAATTTACCCAAAAATAGTTTTATAATAAGTTATAAAAATCAACTGCATTTAATATATTTAGTGTTTTCTTTTTCAATTTTTGCATTTTTTTTTTCAAGTAAAATATGTAATAGGTGAAGGGAGGATATGATGTTTAAAAAATTCCTTTCATTCATTTACTTAGCAAAAATACAAAAGAACAAAAAATATTTATTATCTCCTATTATTATAATTAAAATTTTTTAAGTTAAGTTAGAAGATGTAATTTGCAACTTAGCATTTTCTTTTATAAGTATGGCAAAATTGGATTCCAGATTAAATTATCCGCCCAAACTCAAAGGAATAAATATGGGTATGGTCATGTGGGTAAAGATCTATAGACCTGCTGATAAAACAGGTTAATTTGTATCCAACCCTCTGAAACTATAAGTTAGGTTAAGTTGATCCACATAACATATTAGCGTATCACATGGGTTGACTCTTTTTCGAAGATGCTTTTTCTTACCTTTTTTAAAAAACTCTTTTGAAGCTATCTTAAAATGTTTCACTTTTGTACTCTCTTTTTTAGTTCCTTTTCTTTTTCTAAGTTATTTTCTTCTCATAGTAGATACTCACAAATTTGGGCCCTGTTTGGGAGATGAGTTCTAGCAACTTTTTTTACATTTTAAATAACATTATACACATTTCTACACACTTTTTCACCCACACATATATAAAAAACACTCAAACAACATAATTCAAACTCCTCTCCCAAACACCCCCTTGTTCTTCACAAGTTTGATACTTAACAACTTCAAGTAAGTGAATTGTGAATTATGTAAACTTAAGAATTAACTTTTAATAAATTTTGATTTAAGTATTATTTTACTTTTGGAGTATTTCTCTAGCGTCTTTGCTTTTTAGTGTCCTTAGAGGTTTGTTTGGTATGGTTTTGATTTGGGCAAAATCCATATGAAATGGATTTGGTTTGTTTTTCACGGATCGTGTGTTTCTGATGTGTCAATAATGATGTATACTTTTTTAATATTAAAAACATTACCCATGTCACCTAAAAAATGTCACATTATTGCTTTGTAAGTTAAATAACCAATGAGACTAGGGTTGTCCACGGGTCGAGTTGGGTCGAGTTTGTGCCCGACTTGGACTTGACCCAAAACTTTCAGGTGAATAAAAACAAAACTTGAAATCGACTTGGAATTCTTGCCAGATTGGCTGGTTTGGGTCTTATCAAGTTTCAGGTTATTCCAGTCGATTTCGGGTTTTGTCACTGATGCTAATATCTAGCCGGATCTATCAAGATCTAGCCAATGTTTGGCCGGATCCGTCAAGATCTGGTCGATATTTGGCCGAATCCGTCGAGTTCTCACTAGATCTTGTCCGAATATTGACATATCTGAGGATGAAAGAAAGATACCGTCAGTCGGTTCGATTTCCATCGAGTTTTTGAAACCCAAAACCGCCACTTGACCTGTACCCCTCAAGTTCTAACGTTGGAGACCCACTGTAGGCTGTAGGTTTCTCTAATCGAGTTGGCCTTAGTTCAAGCAGCATCGGGTTGGTCGGTTCCGGTGGGTTTTCGGTTGCCCTGGACAGCCCTAAATGAGACTAATGCCCATATTTTAATTTCAAAAACCAAGAATATTCATTTAAAACTTTAGTGAACACACACACACACACACACACACACACGCACACTATTTATAAGAGGATTCCCCTCTTTTGAATGGATTTTTATGTGATTCAGAAATACTCTTAAATCTTATGTTTAATAAGGAAAATAATTTGAGGACAACCCATTAAAAATATATCTCCAACTCCACCTAAATTGCCTACAAAATAGGACACTCTCCTACTAATCCAAGTTTTCAAAACAGACTTATCCAAAATTTAAAAAAAAAAAAAAAAAAAAAATTATGAGATTGAGTCCTTTACCCAATTAACGTAACAAAATATCATGATTTATTTTCTTCTCTCTTTAATTCCCTGCAAATCGACAAAAGTTATTGCTTGATGAATGATCATATAGAGGTAGTCTAAATTGAAATTGCACAAGGGCAATGATAATATGTGTTTTTTTTTACTATAAATTATTTTATACATTTTGTGAATTACATTCCCTCTTCTTATGTCCCTGAACCATCAATAGAGTCCATCCTTATATGAAAGGAAGATGTAATACATCTCGATAAAAAGTCAAATTTCAAACCATAAAAAGGCAACTTAAATTTCGATCAAACCACAAGTAAGCTAGATTGGCTAGTTTGATGCGAATGCTCTAAGATTTTTTGTGGAAATGTTGTGTATGTACCACTTCTTTATGTAATTAAACATGGGTGTGCAAAAAATGTTCACCAATCACAATTGACAACATTAGTATATTGTTTCCTTGTAGGATCAAAGTACCCTTTTTGGTCTAAAAACCAACATATCCCGTGTATTAAGCCCATTATGCATACCTTATTAAAATAAAATAAAATAAAATAAAATAAAATTAAAAAAAAAAAAAAAAAAAAAAGGCCCACTATGCAGTCACGCGGCACATATGACCTACCTTCTAGCCTATTCCCAGAGTAAGGAAAAGTATAACACTCTTTGATAAAGAAAATAGATTATATTTGTGGATTAAGAGAAACACCTTAACATAATAACACTGAAACAACAATAATAATAGTTCAAAAAACGTTGTTACACATCACATTTATTGTCCTTCATGAGACCCATGATTCTCTTGATAATGATTCAATTCACGCGTCAGTTACAATCCTCCCTCTCAAGACTCCTTATCTCTGTTCTATGTAAGACGCCTATAAAAAGGACTTTGTCTAAGCCTCAAACGTACCATGACTAAGTTATTAGACAAATTGCTACAATCTGATCATGTTCTTGGCGGAGCATCACTTCTGGAAAGGTGTCCCATTTCTAGTGGTACTCTACCATGAACATTGATCAGTTTGCAGTAAATTTTTACTGTGAAGACATACAACTTAATAGAGGAAATGAATGAGATTAGTTTGGTAAAACACTACAATCCGATGGTGTTTGTGGTTTATCATAAGCCTTAATTTCTGGTATTGTATTATTTGGTTTATGATATACCACGAACAACCACCAGTTTGTAGTTTGTTTTTAGCCTTGAACATTTCCTTACCATGCCAAGCAAATAGAAAGAAGAGATAGCTAGAAAGAAGATAGTAGCCAAAGGAAAAACCCCTTCAATTCTCTCTCTCTCTATTCAATATATACGTTACATTGAAAATAGATTTTTTTATTTATTTAGAATTTAAATGAATTATTCTTTAACCACATGCTTTAGATTTTTTTTTTTTTTTGGGTTAAAACATGCCTTAAACATACTATATTGAAACCAGTAAAAAATTGTCAGGTATTATTTTCTCAAAAAATAAAAAATAAAAAATAAAAAAGAATTAGATCAATGAGGTCTTTATAAAATTTGTATATTATATTTGTAATGCTATTATGTTTTGTATGAGATATTACAATTTTATAATTTTGGGAGACTAAATACTTAAAAATTATATATTGTCATTAACCAATGTTTAACATTGTCAACTTATGTTTTACAATCGCCAAATTATGTTTAACAAATGTTGTCAAATTATGTTTAACAAATATTGTCAAATTAGTCAAATTCATCAAACATAATTTCACTCATGGGCCTTTTGGTGTATGAGTTTTATTGATGTGAGTAGTGCCCATTCAAGATAATAAATCTTTTAATTACAATCCCTTGTTTCAGGAGAAGACCCTTTGATTCCAACCATGTCATCTTTGTACATAAGTTTATTTATTGTTATGTTTAAGGGAATATATGTTTTTATTTATTTGTGGCTGCACCTAATAATTTATTTAGGTTTCCTATGTACCCTTGGCGGGGATCAAGCCAATTCGTAGTTCTTAATTTGAGGTTTTAGATTTAAAGTCTCAAATATGGTTTTGTCCAACTTTAAATGATGGATCTATCTTTAAGTCAATACTTGGTGTTTAATTAAGTATTGACATAATTTTATATTTGAGATAATTGATTTTAGTCTCAAGGATCATGCTTTTATGGCAATCAAACAAATTTCTCTTTCTTTCATTTGCTTATTTGTCAGAATTTTAATAATATTTTGATTAAGGGAAAGAAAACTCCTTTGAAGCAATTTTTATTCATTGTGAACATATTTGGAATTGGAAAATTTCCCCAACCCAATTTTATGGTCATTTTATTTTAAGAATTATTTACTCTAATCTTGTTTAAAGAATTAATAATCCCAAAGAATTAGTCACAATTAATATGGTAGAGTCAAGGACTCCATTAAAATGGTAGAGTTAAGGACTCTATTTATGGGGTAGAGTCAAGAACTTGACTCCAATTAAAAAGAACATTACACCACAACTTGAGAGAATTTTTATTTGGTAATGTACAAATATGAATTTTAATAATATTTTGATTAAGGGAAAGAAAACTCCTTTGAAGCAATTTTTATTCATTGTGAACATATTTGGAATTGGAAAATTTCCCCAACCCAATTTTATGGTCATTTTATTTTAAGAATTATTAACTCTAATCTTGTTTAAAGAATTAATAATCCCAAAGAATTAGTCACAATTAATATGGTAGAGTCAAGGACTCCATTAAAATGGTAGAGTTAAGGACTCTATTTATGGGGTAGAGTCAAGAACTTGACTCCAATTAAAAAGAACATTACACCACAACTTGAGAGAATTTTTATTTGGTAATGTACAAATAAGATTTATGAGTCAGGGACTCGTATTTAAAACTTTATGCATGGAGTTAGGAACTCCCCATGAAACCCGATCCTATTTGCATTACCAAGCAAAAATTCAGATTTAAGAATGAGGGAGAGAGATTTTGAGAAGAAAATTGGACGGATGAAATCCCATATACAAACTTTTCTGTTCGTGCCTCTCTTTTTCTTTTTTTTTTCTTCTCTCTCTCTCTCTCTCTCTCTCTCTCTCTCTCTTTGTTGTGTGTGTGCTTGCTGAATTTTCTGCGTATCTGCTCTCTTTCTTTCTTTTTCCATGTGTCCTTTTTTTCTTCTTTTTTTTCTTGGAATCCTTCCTTCCACAGATTTTGACTCCTGGCTTCTCAAAGGGCATAATGATTGGTAATGGCCTTTTAGGCATTTTCTTGGATCTCTTACCAATATATATTTGCTACTTTTCTTCATTTCTATCAGAATTGTCCCAACAATCTAATTTTGCTTCAGTCATAAGTTCATAAAGACTTGGGAGATCGCTTGACTCAGCCTTAGGAGTCTTTTTGATCTTTTCAACATCATTTGATTTTGCCCCCAATGGGCAAGGCAAAGTGGACTTTGGTCCTCCTCAAGCAGAGAAGTGCTATTAAACGCAGCAACTGATGCTCGAGAGGAACTATCTACCTCAATTTCACCATCGTTTATCATTTTCTGAATTATATTCTTCAAGACATAGCATTCCGATTGAGAATGGCTGATGATTCGATGGTAGTGGCAATATTTTGGGTCATCTATTTTATCAACCTCAGAAGGTCTTTTAGGTTCAGGAAGTTGTATTGTTTTTTCCTTCATCAACTCATTAAAGATCCCTTCTACATCATCATCATGGAATGAGTATTTTATTTTCTTTTTCTCTTCGAGAGTGAGCTTTTTTGAGCCTTCCTTACCTTTCCCATTTTGCCTTCCATTATTGACAAAGGTAGCCATTGCTCCTCCCTTCTTTTGGGGCTTTTTTCCTTCTATACATTTTTCTTTTAAATTATGCCCCCTTTGTGTGGTACTCTGTTGTCGGGCAATTTATTTTTCAACATTGCTCGCTTTAGAGACCAATGCATCAAAACCCTGAGGTTCTGCTGTCCCTATGAAAGTGGCAATCTCTGGTAAGAGATTGTTTGAACACATTTGTACTGCAGATTGTTCAGTCAACTTTTCAGAACATTGGAGATTTAGGCTTCTCCATCTTGTAATGAAATCATTGACACTTTCATTCGATTTCTGCCAAGCATCGGCTAAATCAATGATTGAAACTTTCTTCTTTGAACTCACAAATTGGGCAAGAAAAGCCCTTTGTAAATCGTCCCATGTGTGGATTGACCCTAGTTGTAATTGGGGGTACCAAGTAAAGGCGAAACCCTTAAGAGATTGGATGAATTGTCTTATTAACAAGGCATCTGACAAAGTAGACTCTCCACACGCCGAATAGAAATGTGCCAAGTGTTCTTGAAGGGAAGCGGTCAAACTATCAAATTTCTCAAATTTTGATTTTTGATAACAGGTTGGGAATGGAATAGTATCATAATGAGCTGGATAAGGCTTTCGATACCCAAGAACAGGTGGATTTATTGATGCTTGAAATTCTCTGATTCCCTCAACAATAAAGGTCTTTAATTCCTCTTGTGTTATGGAATTGGATAATGTGTGCCCCTTTTCGGCTATAGGCACTTGAGTTCTAGCTGATGTACTTGCTTGAGACGCTACTCAGGCTGCTAAGAGCATTCTCATCAGCTCTCTCATAAAAAAAATGTCATTTTAACACACCAAAAACCTACTTTATCATTTTAGCACATCATTTTACAACATACTATTTATCAGATATTCTATACTTCAATTCTATACATTAAAATAATATTTACTACATATTAAAATAATATATTGCCCCCTCTCTATCCCTATCACTATCATCATCATCATCACCAACAACAGCACAACCACCACTGCTGCAACAACGGCCACCAACAACTTCTACCGCAACAACACTGACGGCTACCACTGGCACAAACCCACATCCACTAATGCCACCTCAAAAAAAAAAAAAAAAAAAAAAAAACCCATAACCAGAGAGATCGAATCCACCAAACCAAACAAACCCCCATCCCAAAACCACCACCAGCACAAACCCACATCCATCACTGGCATAAACCCAAATCAAACAAACCCACATCCCAAATCCACCAAATCAATTATAAAATTCAACAAACTGCATCCCATCCACCAAATCAAACAAACCCACATCCCAAACCGCCTCCGTCGTTATCGCTGATGGAAGTTTTCACTTTCAGCCACCGTGTCCTTCACACTGGAGTTCCTCTTCATTGCAAAGTGGGTCAATGATTAGTGGCGAGCCTGGGTGGTCTCTGTCTCTCGGTGTGGCAAGAATGGCTTGGTGAGATCGGTGATGGCGAGACAGCGTGGCGAGAATGCCAAACAGAGAGAGCGAGAGATGTAGATGGAGAGAGACATCTGATAGGAGGAGAGAGAAAAAATGAATTAAATAAGCCAAATAGTGTTTGGCATTAATGTCCGTACCATCTCATATTTGAGATGGTACTGTAGCCATGTCTCAAATTTTTTGAGATTTGGAAGAGCTAATGAAGGGTTGTTTTTGGTGCTTGGTGTGCCAAATGCCAAATATTTGGCATTTGGCACACCTGATGAGAGTGCTCTAAGGCTGCTATTTCGACATCTTTTTCAATGAGTTTCCTTTGGAAATCTTGAAGTTGCTCTTCTAAATTTGTGGTGCTAGTTACTAGAACCGACATGTCTTCAGAATCACTTTCAATTGAAATCTTTAACACTTTGCCCAATTGGTCCATTAGAATTTTTGGAAAGTCTTCTTCTTGAAAAATAGACTCTGAATCTCCGTATAGTGGACTATGAAAATCACTTTGTGTTTCCATAGTATCGGAAGAAGTGGTGGAGTTTGAAGAATCATCAATAATGGATTGGGACATAAGGTGGGCCCTAGAGTGTATGATAGGACTTGAGTAAGGCCTTGGTGGCCTACTAACCTCCTCACAAATCTTTGTCACATTTTTGTGCTTTTAACTTGTCCCTAATCCAAAATTTTCTTCCTTTGCCAACAAATAGCCCAAGAAGAATATCCATTTTTTAATCTCCAAGTTTGACTTAACCCTTTTTGATTGTTCAACAGGAAGAGCCGTCAATGGATAATGATTGGTAAGGGCCTTTTAGCCATTTTCTTGGACTACTTACCAATATAAGTTTGCCATTCTTCTTCATTTCCATCTTTAGAGGAATTTTTCCGAAAGTCTAATTTTGCTTTAGTCATAAGCTCATAAAGATTTGGGAAACTACTTGACTCGACCTTGACATTAAGAGTCTTTTTGATCTTTTCAACATTATTTGGTTTTGCCCCCAGTAGGCAAGGCAAAGTGGACTTTGGTTCCTCCTCAAGCAAAGAAATGCTATTTGATGCAACAACTGGTACTCGAGATGAACTATCTACCTCGATTTCACCATCATTTATCATTTTTTGAATTATATTCTTCAAAATATGGCATTCTGATAGAGGATGGCTAATGATTCGATGGTAGTAGCAATATTTAGGGTCATCTATCTTATCAACTTCAGAATGTCTTTTAGGCTCAAGGAGTTGTATTGCTTTCTCTTTCATCAACTCATAAAAATCCCTTCCACATCACCATCATGGAATGAGTATTTCGTTTTCTTTTTCTCTTCAAGAGTGAGATTTTTCGAGCCTTCCTTACCTTTCCCATTTTGCCTTCCATTATTGACAAAGGTAGCCATCACTTCTCCATTATCCCGGGGCTTTTTTCCTTCTGTATTTTTTTCTTCTAAATTATGCCCCCTTTGCATGGTACTCTTTTGTCGGGCAATTTGTCTTTCAACATTGCTCGCCTTAGAGACCAATGCATCAAAACTCTGAGGTTCTGCAGTCCCTATGAAAGTGGCAATCTCTGTTAAGAGATTGTTTGAACACATTTGTACTGCAGATTGTTCAGTCAACTTTTCGAAACATTGGAGATTTAGGCTTCTCCATCTTGTAATGAAGTCATTGACAATTTCATTTGACTTTTGTCGAGCATCGGCTAAATCAATGATTGCAACTTTCTTCTTTGAACTCACAAATTGGGCAAGAAAAGCCCTTTGTAAATCGTCCCACGTATGGATTGACCCTAGTTGTAATTAGGTGTACCAAGTAAATGCAGAACCCTTGAGAGATTAGATGAATTGTCTTATCAACAAGGCATCTAACAAAGTAGATTCTCCACAAGCCGAATAGAAATGTGCCAAATGTTCTTGAGGGGAACGGGTCAAACCATCAAATTTCTCAAAGTTTGGTTTTTGATAACCGGTTGGGAATGGAACAGTATCATAATGAGCTGGATAAGGCTTTCGACACCCATGAACGGATAAATTTATAGATGCCTAAAATTCCTTGATTCCCTCAACAATGAGTGTTTTTAATTCATCTTATGTTATAGAACTAGATGATGTGTGCCCTTCTTTGGCTGTGACTATTGGATCATGCATCCCCACGTTTTCATTTAGAAAAAAAATTACACTCTTACAGTATACTTCACTTTTGTGAAAAAACATGTGTTAATAGAAAAATAATTATAAAACCTTATAACGTTGGCCAAAAGACATTACTTAAATTGAGAGCCATGGAACTTAAAAATGATCATGTTTCCAAAAGTCTAAATTCTAGAGCAATTCTATGAACAACAATATTGAGTATAAACAAATTTATAGACTAAATTTCCTTTATTTTAAATGCATATAGTCATTTAGTCGTATATATATAGACATCAACATTCAACTCCTGACTTTTGTGTTGAATCTAACTACCACAAAAATAAAATCTAGAGTGAGTGAAAATCATTGGCTATGGAATTTACGAGAAAACTTATGGTGGTGATGATGAATTGGGCTATCTTTTTTCTCGTAAAAGCTCCAGCTAATGACATTACCTCTGCATCCTTCCATTATTCTCTCTAGAACTCCTATAACTACACAATTAGACCTCATTTATAGTTTAGGCCTAATTATTAAAGAAAAAATTACTTTCATTTCAAGGGCATAAGGGCTTTGGAGAATAGGAGACTCACTTATGACAACTGAAACTTTGAGGACATAGAGATGGGCTTAGCTTAGTACGTAGTCTAAATTTCCACAAGATTACCATTGAAGTAGATGCTAGGTCAGCAGTTCGCACCCACTCATCAAATAACATCCTAGCTGACTCTTCTCTCTTTTATGGTGCTCTAATTTCTGATGGCAGGTCTCTACTACAACATTTTGAAGAGGTTCATCTCCAATACATCTACCGCGGAGGAAATCAGTGTACTGATCTTTTGGCGAAGAAAGGAAACATTTCCTTTCTCCATAGAATCTTTTGTGCTGTATTCCAGTCCTCCTCGTGTTTTTGTACCAACTTTTGGCTAATACTAGGGTGTCATGTACCTAAATTTTATAGTACTTAATTTCTATAAATAAAATTTCTTTTTTTTATGAATGTGAAGATTGTATTGCATCAAATGAAAAGAGTACAAAGTTCAACTAATAACACCTAATAGCAAAACTGAACACCAAAACTAACTCATCCAAGGAAAACGATCACTTAGCCACAATAAGGGAAACGAGGGAATTAAGAAGAAAAGGATTTAAGAACATCTAAAGAAATTCCCCATTACAACACTAAACTCTGTTTTGGACAGAATTGGTAAAATTGCCATTCCCTTCAATTCTCCTTCTAACTTCTCATTTGATCAAGTGAAGGATATTTTCTTCAACATAAATTCTCCCTTGATGAAGCACACCATTTCTCTGCTGCCAAATGTGATATACAGAAGACCATAAGGCTAAGCGAAATACATTGGATCTAAGGCTCTGAACAATAGATGTAATTGATGCAATCGCCTAAGGACCCCAAATAAAAAATGCCCTCACTTATAAATATATATATATATATATAATATTTATCTATATATTTTAATTACAAAAAAAAATTTTAAATACTTTTGTTGGTCAATAAAATGCATTAAAAAAGTCACATTATATCCTAAAATGCAGAATACTGCATAGTAACAATGCACACACATGGCTCCACAAGCCCCAAACACATCACAAAGCCTAAGCTAAGCTAGCCCCCACATGGCCCCACACTAATTAATAAGTTATCACATTTTTTTTAATGCAAACTCTTATTTTATCAATTATTATAAATTATCACACTAATTAATAATTTGATATATATTATATCAACTCATTTGTATTATAGTGATACTAATTTATTGAACTATGTAATAAATTAATTTTTATTTATACAGATTTAAAGTTTAAATAAGAAACCACTTAAAATTTTTGCCTAAGGCCCTCAAAATTGTTGAGCCGGCCCTATCTTTCACCCCAAGTGACGATCTCATCCCAACAAAGTCTAGGGTGCTTCACAAAACACGAACACATGAGAGTTCTCTATAATCTCTTGGAAAAAGAGCAATCAAAGAAGAGGTGCTCTCTGTTTTCAATTTTATTTCTGCATAGTTCACATTTAGTATCTCCATTAAATCCCCAGCGTTCTTTCCTTGGTTGACAATCTATTCAACATGGCCAGCCATCCAATGAAGGCATGCTTCGGAATAATTTATATATTCCTCCATTAAGCGTAAATTTTAAATGGGTTATGAATTTTGGTAGCCCATGTCCTTTTGCCACATTATCATCTTTATCTTCTTTTTCTCTTCTTTCTTCATATTTTCATGGTAAACAAGTCAAAAATGTCCACTCCATTTACCTAGTGCACACCTTTTATTCTGAATTAGTCTAGTTATTAAAGAATCTTGCAGTCCAATACTTTGGCCTATAACATATATTTTGACCCCGAAAAAAAAAACAAAAAATCTGCATTGTAATCGAGGTCCTGCTTCGTGAGGGATCGCCTTGTGATGTTTTGTTTTGTGGTTCTCAGTGTTTGTACTAAGTCTGTTGAGTTACAGCCAAAAAAAAATCACATAATTCAGGAGTAAACTAGTGCCCATAAAAGCTTGGTCATATATACCATGCCAACTGATCTACGATTAATCATGTATCACTTCCATAATTCAATAGCACTGACAATAAACTTCCCGAATATTGTTGAAAACATTTGTGACAAGTTACTAATCCAAGATACTTTTTTTGTGAAAAACAATATCAATTAATGTTTTTTTTATAATTAATTTACTTAAAAGTTTACACTAGCTGGATCTGTCATTGGATAATGATTTTACTAATATATTTTATGGTCATATAATTTCCAAATTCTGTGTTCAAAATTTGAAACATTGTTTTTTAGATAAACACCCATACAAATGATTTTAATATAACTCATGCTCAAATAATTTCCACGAACATAGTTCATAAGCAGTCATTGCAAATTTAAACAAATTCATCCCTACTAGTGCTTGGTGCAATCAGCAGGCAGGAAGGACACTTTCTTGGCCTTCAGGTCATACTCCACCAAGAAGTTTATCTGGGCCAAGTTCCCAAAGATGGCCAAACTCTCAGATGGTATCATGGTGAAGCAAACCAAATCATCATCCATTCTAGCAAACGTATTGACTGGCTTCAACTTCACATCAGCACCAGTAAAATGAGCCGTGATAATTGGGACATCAATGTCATCTTTAGACCTGAAACAAAGACTAAGAACACCCCTCGGGTCACGAACACGTTCAGCATCAATAGCTTTCTCTAAGGCTGATACCAAATCAGCATGAAACTCAGGTGGTAGAAAGGTTAAAGTAGTCCCAGAGTCAATAATAATGTTACCCTCATTACTAGCAACAGCCTTAGAAGAAGCCTTGTAGGCAAACCTCTTGTTCCCAACACTAATGCCCTCTAGAGTAAGGTAATAGAATGTCGAAGGATCTTTTGCAACCATGGGTGTTGAAACCACACCATTGCCAGAATCCAAGCCATTGTCACCAAAATTAATCTTGCTTGTAATATTTGAATTTTCTGTGGGAACTAAACAATAAGAAAATTTCCCCCCAATAGAATTGTTTAGTTGAGAGACCAGAGAAAGAGGGCCACCTCCTAGGCCAATTATGCCTGACCCTGCCTCGCCAAATGTACCATCATTATTGTGCCCGCACCCAAATATAATCTTCGGTAATGTGACTTGATGGCTAGTAGTCAAACCAATGGTTAAGGTTTCAACACCAAGATCACCATTAGTGAATGACTGGTCTCCATATGAGTAACTATACTGGCAGGTGTTTTTATCAGTGCCGCAAGAGGCAGTGTCTAATGCCTTGCAAGGACTTGAATTGCAGGGCACGTTACCATATGTTGAAGATTGCTGAGGATCAAAGAGAGGAAGGTTTTGCTTGTAACATTTTTCACATGGCTCACATTGTGTCCATATTAGATCACTGCCTGTATCTGCAATGCCAAGCACCTCAATTGCCGGGGTTCCAAGGGAAATTTTAATGAGGTATTCTCCATCATTAGCTATTACGTTTGATTGGATTGAACTATTGGCTTGTAAGCTTGGCTTGAAACGATTAGCCCGTGAAACGGAACGAGCAAAAGCATTATACAAGCGATCAAAATGGGTGTGAGACGAATTGTACAGTGGAGATAATGTCGAATCACGCTTTATGAGATCAACAGTGAAACCACTATTAGTAGCTTCTGTCAACGTAAGTAAAAGTATGACTGATAAAGTAAAGAAGAGAGTTTTTATTCTCAAAGCAGCAGCCATGACTTTAACTGTATGATAAGGAAAGGGTGAATGAGATGTGACAAAAACACATTGGGTATTACTGAATTTATAGAACTTAGAATCTTAAGGTGGAAGGTCAAAAGATTATATTATATCAAACAATTTACACATTTCGTTTAAGATAAATTTGATTTGTCTATTTAAATGCATTCAGTTCTGGAAGTCTAAAGGTTTTCTGGGTGATGCAGATGCAAGGTGGTATTATCTACTTAGTTATATGAAAATTCAAAGGAAGAGGAAGTGGTATATATATTTTTGATAAGATTGAAGCCATAAAGAACGTAATCTGGCTTTAGAACTTCCAAGAAATTAGAAAGTTGCCACCGTAATGAAATTCAGTGTTTAATGCAGCTACATAATATATCATGAGCGATAGTTTCTGTTATACATTGCAGATTAATAATGCCCACAGTGACACACGGGTGTACTAGGAATCCTGGTATATGAGCTGAAAAGATTAGTGTCCCATAAAATTTTATAAGTAGCACAAAGAAATTTTTTTTTTTTTTTATTTTTTTATATGATGGTTGAATAAGAGATTTGGAGTTCAATCTCCGCCTACACCAAAAACCGATTGATGTTTTGGTCTGATGATAAATAGTTATCATTATGAGTGAGCGTCATAAGTTGAAACTCTCTCAAAAAAAAAAAAAAAAAAAAAAAAAGTAGCAACAAGAATTGGTTATATTTTAAATTACATGTTTGCACAAATTGATGGGACCAATATGATACAGTCCAAAAGTTGGCCTGGTTTCAAAACTCTCTCAAAAAAAAAAAAAAAAAAAAAAAAAAGTAGCAACAAGAATTGGTTATATTTTAAATTACATGTTTGCACAAATTGATGGGACCAATATGATACAGTCCAAAAGTTGGCCTGGTTTCTATCTTGGATCTCCAAAAAAAAGAAAGAGTTGGCCTGGTAGACTAATTGGGTTCTGATTTGACCCCTAATATGACATGAACTTAGCTGTGTTAGTTTTGTTATGGTCTAGGAATATCTCCAAGTGTTTGACTTTTTATTTTTATTTTTTCTATTATAGAAAAATGCTGTAGATTTTATTAAAAAATGTTAGCCAAATCGGCTAAGAATATAGCATTGAAGTGTGGAGAAACATTCTCCATTTATACCAAAAAACCACTGACATATCAAGCATGCCTAACGAATTTATTGTTGGAATTTTGACTTATAGCTTTCTAAAATAAATAAATAAATAAATAAACTGATTTGATTACGAATCTAGTTCAACCTATATTATATGGTATTTCACATGTTGATGAACAAGCATGCTCTCCATTGATATTTTAAGAATTTAGCTTTGGCACCTTATGATATTAGCTTGCATTGTACATCTAACCTACCCAAAAAAAAAATACATATCACTAATTCTGAATACACCTATACATGCATGATCACATGTTTGAATGAGTTAAGTTATATATAAAGGTCAGTAAATTAATATACGGTGTCCATGTTTGACAAGCAAGTTCATCTTTGTACAATTTGTTGCAAAACTTTTGAGCCATGTTGCAGACTAGAACCCTAAGTTGTAGACAAGTATTTCGCATTCAAAGCACGGGGGAAATGTAAAGAAGGCTAGAATTGTAAAGAAGGTTTCGATTGGGAAGGCTACATCTTTAGCTAATCAACATTGTGGTCTAGTCTTAGCTCATGTTGGTAATTTTTACCCTCAAAAATTGGCTTTCAAAAGATAAATATGTTTGGACATGTGGGAGGAGGGAAAAGTAGACTGGCTGAGAGGGAAGGGGTGTACCATAAGAAATACTATAACAATAGTATTTTTAATATCTACTAATTAACATTGCTTGTCATGATTAGAGCAACATTATTGACATCACTTGTATTATACAATAAATCACAACATATCATATTAGCTGTTGTGAAAAATATTAGTCTTGGATGTTCACTCAGCTTTAACCTCACCAGTAGTCCATCTAACTGGGCATCACAATATGAGACAAGGTCATGGCTTCCACCTAATTATCCTAGGGACCTCAATCATTGTATTCCACTATTCCTCCCTTGACAAAAGTTGTGGAATAAAGTGGATAGGGGAGTTTCTTTCATCCTTGACTGCTAAGCTATTACAAGGATGATTGTCTACTTCGATCTCCATAATTTATGTAAGGGTAAGGATCGAGCTTGCGCCACTACTTCGGGTTTGGGTTTAACCCATATATATAAACAAGGGACATCATGTAATGCTCATTTTGAAAACAAAAGGGAAAAGATTTTAAAAGAAATAGTCAAGTATTATATCATACATAAATACAAGTCGTTGCAAAAAATTAAGACTCTAACCTAAGTTTGCACATGTGATTCTTAAGGTATGTTTGGTAACTGTTTTTTCTCCTTATTTTTTGTTTCCAATTTTTTTTTTTTTTTTTAATTTTTGAGACTAAAAAACTTGTTTGGCAATCCAAAATGAACATAAAATAAAAAAGTTTCTCAAACTCAATTTATGATGGAAATTGAAAACATGCAAAGACTGTGTTTGATTTCTAGTTTTCAAAAACCAATGAAAACATGCTCCTGATTTAATGAATCTATGTCATTTAATGAGTTAGAGCCGAGAGTTCAAATTCTAGTAACACATATTTTAAATTTTTTTTTTTTGTTATAAAACTATTTTTTTTTCAACTAACCATACATGTTTTTTATTTCAAAAATATAAGAAAATTGTTTTTTATTTCTATTCCCAAAAAAAAGTTTTTGAAAACAAAAAATGTTACCAAACATAACCTTAAATTTCCATCTTTGTCATATGATGGATAAAAAAATTATAAGAAGTAGAGTTAAGAAAAATAAATTTAGAGTTGATAATTATATTTTTAAACATATATTAAACATAATGACAATATTAAAATGAAAAAAATAACTATAAGCATTACAATGGAATGGACGGACTCTTTGATTCAATTCTATTATCATTTTAAATATATATATATATATATATATCAAATTTATAAGTAAAATCTCTTGAAATTGTTAAAACTCTTACGATAAAAAGTATGACAGTTGTGTTTTGTAGTATAGTTGGCAATGCAGTGATAATAAATCAGAGTCTCAATTTGAGCCGTAAAAATATGAATTAATATGGTTTGAAAAAAAAAAAAACTATGAAATTTAGTGAATTACCATATAAAAAAGTGCTAGCATTGAGTTTCCTGCACATTGGACAGCATGATTCCGCTAATGTGCAAGAATACTACCACTTATCTTGGCGGAGAATTTGCTGTAGATAAGTAGAGTTCCATAAAACGTAATTATTCCAATGCAAACCAATGAAAATTCTTCCAACATACATAATAATTTGGAGGGTTTTGCAAAATAGATTACCACAAACCTAACAATTATGCTATCATTAGCTAAGAACAATGGCAGTTTCTTTTTCAAATTTGTCAAACTGAATACGATTCCCCCAAGAACAGCACATAAAGTATAGCTGAGGATGAGGCTTCTAATGAACTTGCTCTAATTTTCTAAAAATTACTTTCATTTTTGTCTTATAATTATAGCTGTATTAAACATAATTCGCTAAATTAATCTTTGTCTACATTATATTATAACTAGTGTTCTTTCCATATTTTATCAAAAACATGCTATATATGTTAAAGGTATATTGCAGTTACAATTATTTTTCTAAAGATAACATTTAAATAACAATAACAATAACATAAAAAAAGAGAATAATTGTGTTTAAGGCAAATAGTATTTGCATGCAAAATTTAGATTTTTAAACTTCCCCCTTCCCATAGTAAAGAAAAAAAGTTATAAGAAGTAGAGTTGAGAAAATTAATTTGGATTTTAATAAATGTTTATGCTTAGACATTAACACAATAATAAAATTAAAACTTAAAACATAACTATAAGCACCACAATACATGACCACAAGATGGAGCTGCATTTTATTTTATTTTTTGTAATACCAAATATCATGAAATGATGAAATTAACAAGCAAAGCATGGATTATTATGTGTCACCTACTCAATGTTAGCTAGTTAGTGCTTTTGTCCTAAAAGAGTATATTTTGTGTAGTATAACTTGCTTCACCCTCTCTTAAAAGATATAATGACTTTTGAGTTTATGATGTGCTTTTGTATTAAAACATTTTTCCCTCTTTCTTGTATGTGTGTGTTTGTTTCTAAAAGGAAACAATATATATATATATATAGCTAAAAATTCTTTAAGATTGGTGCATTAATCTAATACATTGTGACTGTTGGATCATGTATTCTCACACTTCCATTTAGAAAATATTTTACATAGATATATACTTCACTTCTGTGGAAAAAAAAAACATATAAAAAAAAACAATTATAAAACCTTGTTACCTTCGCTAAAAGACATTACTTTTTTTTTAAGAAAACCAAAAACATTACTTAAATAGAACGCCATTTGACTAAAAAGTTATCTTATTTCCAAAATCTAAATTCAAGAACAATCCTATGAATTATGAACAACGATATTTTAAATATAAACCATGATTCCTCAAACTTGATAACATACTTGAACCATTTCATGTTTGCCCAAGACATTGGGTTGAAGGTTGTGAACGACCCTATCTACTATGTTATCTGGAATTTTAGCCACTGCTTTGAGGAGCATGAGATGAATCATGACAACCAATGTATCAGAAGGCAGAAAGTGATGGAGAAGATTGCTTTGAAAAACTTGAGTCAGTATGGGATTACCCTAACTATGGAAAATAAATAAACTGATTTGATTACGAATCTAGTTCAACCTATATTATATGGTATTTCACGTGTTGATGAACAATCATGCTCTCCATTGATATTTTAAGAATGTAGCTTTGGCACCTTATGATATAGCTTGCATTGTACATCTAATCTACTAAAAAAAAAATTCATATCACTAATTCTGAATACATATATACATGCATGATCACATGTTTGAATGAGTAAAGTTATATATAAAGGTCAGTAAATTAATATATGGTGTCCACGTTCGACAAGCAGGTTCATCTTTGTACAATTTGTTGCAAAACCTTTGAGCCATGTTGCAGACTAGAACCCTAAGTTGTTGACAAGTATTTCGCATTCAAAGCACAGGGGAAATGTAAAGAAGGCTAGAATTGTAAAGAAGGTTTCGATTAGGAAGCTACATCTTTAACTAACCAACAACATTGTGGTCTAGTCTTAGCTCATGTTGGTAATTTTTACCCTCAAAAATTGGCTTACAAAAGATAAATATGTTTGGACATGTGGGAGGAAAAAGTAGACTGGCTGAGAGGGAAGGGGTGTACCATAAGAAATACCATAAAAATAGTATTTTTAATAACTACTAATTAACATTGACTATCATGATTAGAGCAACATTATTTACATCACTTGTATTATATAATAAATCACAACATATCATATTAGCAGTTGTGAAAAACATTAGGCTTGGATGTTCACTCAACTTTAACCTCACTAGTAGTCCATCTAACTAGGCATCACAATATGAGACAAGGTCATGGCTTCCACATAATTATCCTAGGGACCTCAATCATCGTATTCCACTATTCCTCCCTTCACAAAAGTTGTGGAATAAAGTGGATCTAGGGGAGTTTCAACTTTCATCCTTGACTACTAAGCTATTACAAGGATGATTGTCTACTTCGATCTCCATAATTTATCTAAGGGTAAGGATCGAGCTTACACCATTACTTGGGGTTTGGGTTTAACCCATATAAACAAGGGACATCATGTAATGCTCTTTTGAAAACAAAAGGGGAAATATTTTAAAAGAAATATTCAACTATTATATCATACATACATACAAGTCGTTGCAAAAAATTAAGACTCTACCCTAAGTTTGCACATGTGATTCTTAGGGTATGTTTGATAACTGTTTTTTCCCCTTATTTTTTATTTCCAAAAACAATTTTTTATTTTTGAGACTAAAAACCTTGTTTGGCAATCCAAAATGGATAGAAAACAAAAAAATGTTCTCAAAACTCAATTTGTGAAGGAAATTAAAAACCTGCAAAAGACTGTGTTCAGTTTCTAGTTTTCAAAAACCAATGAAAACATGCTCCTGATTTAATGAATCCGTATCATTTAATGAGTTAGAGCCAGAGTTCAAATTCTAGTAACAACATATTTTAATTTTTTTTTTTTTTACTATTAAACTATTTTTTTATTTCAACTAACCAACATGTTTTTGATTTCAAAAATATAAGAAAATTGTTTTTTCTTTCTATTCCCAAAAACAAGTTTTTGAAAAAAGAAAACCAAAAAAAAAAAAATAAATTACCCAACATAACCTTAAATTTTCCATCTTTCTCGTATGATGGATAAAAGAATTAAAAGAAGTAGAGTTAAGAAAAATAGATTTAGAGTTCATAATTATACTTTTTTACATATATTTAAACATAAGGATAATATTAAAATGAAAAAAAAAAAATAACTATAAGCGTTACAATGGAATGGACGCACTCTTTGATTCATTTCTATTATCATTTTAAATATATATATATATATATATTAATCTTTATTACTTATATAGTATCAAATTGAGTAAAAAAGTATAGAACAAAATAATCATAATAAACATTTGAAATTAAACATTTTTGGTTATTAGAACACATTTATTTAACAGTAATAACAATAATAATAATGATGTAAAAATGTATGCTAGTATACGTGAGTAGTTGAATAATGTACAAGTACAATACCAAACACACACCTTATAAATGAAATTTTTTTGAAATTTATGAGTAAAATCTCTTAAAATTGGTAAAACTCTCTCGATCAAAAGTATTACAGTTGTGTTTTGTAGTATAGTTGGTATGAATTAATATGGTTTGAATATTAGGGAGAAAAAACTATGAAATTTAGTGAATTACGGGTTTCCTACACATTGGGCAGCATGACTCCTCTAATTTGCAAGATTACTACCACTTATCTTCGCTTAAAATTTGTCGTCAATAAGTAGAGTTCCATAAAACGTAATTATTATAATTCAAACCAATGAAAATTCTTCCAACATACATAATAATTTGGAGGTTTTTGCAAAATAGATTACCACAAACCTAACAATTATGCTATCATTAGCTAAGAACAATGGCAGTTTCTTTTTCAATTTTGTCAAACAGCACCTAAAGTATAGCTGAGGATGAGGCTTCTGATGAACTTGCTCTAATTTTCTAAAAATTACTTTCATTTTTGTCTTATAATTATAGTTGTATTAAATGTAATTGGTTAAATTAATCTTTGTCTACATTATATTATAACTAGTGTTCTTTCCTTATATTATCAAAAACATTCTATACATGTTAAAGGTATATTGCAGTTACAATTATTTTTCTAAAGATAACATTTAAATAACAATAACAATAACATAAATATAAAAAAGAGAATAATTGTGTTTAAGGTAAATAGTATTTCCATGCAAAATTTAGATTTTTAAACTTCCCCCTTCCCATAGTAAAGAAAAAAAGTTATAAGAAGTAGAGTTGAGAAAATTAATTTGGATTTTAATATATGTTTATGCTTAGACCTTAACACAATAATAAAATTAAAATTTAACACATAACTATAAGCACCACAAAATATGACCACAAGATGAAGCTGCATTTTTTTTGTAATACCAAATATCATCAAATGATGAAATTAACAAGCAAAGCATGGATTATTATGTGTCACCTACTCAATGTTAGCTAGTTAATGGTTTTGTCCCGCGTTACTTAAAAACGTGCATTGTATGTAGTATAACTTGCTACAACCTCTCTTAAAAGATGCAGTGACTTTTGAGTTTGTGTTGTGCTTTTGTATTAAAACATTTTTCCTCTTTCTTTTGTGTGTGTTTCTTTCTAAAAAGAAACAATATATATATTGCTAAAAATTCTTTAAGATTGGTGCATTAATCTAATACATTGTGACTGTTGGATCATGTATTCTCACACTTTCAGTTAGAAAATATTGTACAGAGATACTTCACTTCTGTGAAAAAAAATATATATATCAAAAAAACAATTATAAAACCCTGTTACCTTAGCTAAAAAAACATTACTTTTTTTTTTTAAGAAAACCAAAAAGCATTACTTAAATAGAAAGCCACTTGACTAATAAGTTATCATATTTCCAAAATCTAAATTCAAGAACAATCCTATGAATTATGAACAACGATATTTTAAAAATAAACCAATTTATGGACTAAATTTCCTTTATTTCAAATGCATATGGTCATTTAATCTTATATAAGAGAATAACATTCAAGTCCTAACTATTGTGTGGAATTTAACTTCAAAAAAAAATATTTATAGAGTAAGAGAAAATCGGTTGTGGAATATATGAGAAAACTTATGGTGATAATGATGTATTGGGCTATCCTTTTTCTTGTGGAAGTTTTAGCTAATGACGTTGCCTCAGCATCTTTCCATCCTTCTTCAATTCCAATCTGACGTCCTCATTCCTCCAAACTTGATAACCTAATTATGCAGATACTATAAATAATTTTTTCGAAGAACAAGGTTTTATTTTTTCTTCAAAACTAACAAACCCACTCTAGTATTATAATGAATATATTGGTTATATTTTTGTTAATGATATATTTTTTATTTTTAGAAGAGAGAGGGAGACTCGCTAGGAATATTAATTTTACTAAATCAAAACTATAACGAATTTATTAGTGACATGTTTTTCTCTCTCCGAAATGAGAACTATTTAGGTTTAATTCACGAGAGGAAAATGATATAGAAATGAAAATTTTGGTAATTAAATCAATCTTATGACACATCTTAAACATAATAGGATTGTTAAGAATAGATTTGAGGTAAAATCATGTTATTGACAAGATAATTGCAAATTAAAAATATTATTCATTAAGATTACTAGAGAGGTCAAGAAATGAAAAAATAAACATACACGTGCACATTACCCAACTAATGCTCAGTAAGAATTTGACCCTTAAAAAATAGGATATGAATTTTTTTTTTCCCCCTATTTCACTTTATTTTCTAAATTTAACAACGTACAAATTATCATGTCATTAAAACTAGCAACAATGAACACATTTTTAGATTTATATTATTTAATTTACACTATGAAATGAAAACACTTCAAATGGAGGATAAACTCATAAAGCTGATAAAAAAATTAATAAACTTCTAGAAATTTGAAGCTAGAGAGATACCATCATATGGAGCACCACACGGCAAGCATAGCTTCTGTCCCTCCTCTTTAAAAAAAAAAATAAATAAAAAATAAAAAAAATAAAAAAACCTTGCATGCCAAATGGAGAATTACACACGCGTGAGTAGCAAAGAATAGAACAAATAATAATAAAATTTGAGATTAAAATTTATTAGGGGAACACATTTATGTAATAATGTATGCTAGTATATGTGAATAATTGAATAATGTACAAGTATAATGCCAAACACATACCTTATAAGTGAAAATGATAGTGGTACTTTGTAGTATAGCTAGCATTGCAGTGATGATAAATCAAAGTCTCCATTTGAGCTGTAATAATATGAATCATGAATTAATATAGTTTTAATATTAGAAAGGAAAAAAAAAAAAAAAAACACTATGAAGTTTAGTGAATTACCGTATTCAAGTATATGCGTAGTACTCAAGTCTGATTGATTTGTGACTTAACTCCTCTAAATGCTAGAAACAAACCTTTTCCCCAGTTTGTGAGATTTTTCCTAAGTATTATGATACCAATTGTTATGCTATCATCAGCTAAGAAAAACATTTTCTTTTTCAAAATTGTCAAAAAGAATATGATACCCCCAAGAACAGCACCTAGAATATAGTTCATGACGAGGCATCTAATGCACTTGCTCTGATTTTCTGAAAATTACTTTCATTTTGTCTTATAATTGTAGCTACTAAAACCAATATTAAACATAATTGATTAAATTAATTTTTGCCTACATTATATTGTAACCAGCATTCTTTCCTTATATTATCAAAAAAAAAAAAACCCTAAAACAGTTAAATGTATATTGGCATTAGAGTTATTTTTCTGAAGATAACATTTAAAAAAAATAATAGTAACGTAAACATGAACAAAGAGAATAATTTTGTTTAAGGTAAATAGTATTTCCAAATAAATTTTGATTCTTAAACTTCCCCCTTCCCATATAAAAGGAAAAAGAAAGTTTTTTTTTTTTTTTTTTTTTTTTTTTTTTTTTTTTTTTTTTTTTTTTTTTTTTTTTATATATACAAGATAGAATTTTTATTCTAGCTTAATATAAGTGAATATATAAGTGTGAAACTCCCCCTTAGAGACTTAAACCCCGGCCCTTACCCCCCACATCCATAAGCATTTATCATTGTGGAGTGACCATCGCACCAAGGGTGCGCGGTGGTAAAAGAAAAAAAAAATTAATTTGGAGTTGAGAAAGTTATATGAAGTAGAGTTGAGAAAAATTAGTTTGGAGTTAAACTAGACATATGTTTATTTTTTTGACCTAAACATAACAATAAAATTAAAACCGTAAATATAAACACTACAATGCACGACCATCATTTTCTCCCTTAGCTTGCTTTCCTCGTGGCATTCTTCTTTCATTTCCTTGAACATGCAAAGAATCAGCCCTTTTGAGAGCATGAAGCTTGAAGCAATTTTATCTTTTGTGCTCTCGAATGCCACAATGGTGACAAAAACACTTCACTTACGGTCCCCTTTGATTCTTAGGTAGTGACTTTCCTTTTGCCTTTGATTTTGGCTCAATGTCCTTCTTCTCAACAATAGGGATCTCAATCTTGGGCTTTTCTACAACCTTTGCCAATACGAACTTCATCTCCCTTCTTAGTTCTGCACTGAACTTCCTTCACTGGTGTAGCCTAATCCAGTTTTGTCTAAAAAAGGCTTTTGAGACAAAAGAACATTATCAAGCTTCTTGGTTGTGATGAGCTCCTCTTTAACATTAGCTTGAATCACTTCAAGTTCGAGAAACTTGATCTTTGAGTAAGCGTTCAATAGCTCTTCTTTCAAGCCTTCAACTTCACATTTGGCCTCCTTGAGTTGTGCAAGAGTGGATTTATGGTCTTCTTCAATTCTCTTCATCTTCTTAAGCGCACTCTTAGCAACTTTAGCATACTTGCCACAATCCTCAAGTAATGCTTCATAAACATCTTGAAATTTCTTATCACCTTCATTAAGGTACACTTCCTCATCATTCAAAACTTCATCTTCTTCAACATCGAAGTGTACACCGAGTTCCTCAACCAATTCACTCAATTCATCGTTGGAATCAGCTGAGGTAATTGCCATAAACGCAGAGTAGTTACCATCACCATCACATCCTTCTTCAAAATCTGAATTTGAGCTCCCTGAATCACTAAGGGTAGTTGTTAGCACCTTACCCTTTCCTCTCAAATAATTTAGACACTCCTTCAAATGCCCATGTCCATTGCATTCGTTGCAAACAATGCCTTGGGGTGGTGATGACTTTCTTACATCCTTCTTCTTGAAGTCTTTCTTGTTGTCATTCTTGAAGGATGAGAATTTTTCTTTGCCAAATGACTTCCTATTGTTCTTCATCTTTAGAAATTTCTAGAAGTTCTTTACAAGATAAGCCACCTTTTTCTTAACATCATCCTCATCTAAGGAATCACCGACTCTCTCATTTATAGTTTTAAGAGCAAGTGAGACTTGTGAGAAAGCAAGCTGAGCTCATAAGTTTGAAAAGAACCAACAAGCTCTTGGATCTTGATCTCATCCAAGTCTTTACTCTCCTCAATGACGGTGACTTTGGCTTGGAAGCTTTCGAGTAAGGATCTTAAGACTTTCCTTACAATTTTGGCATCCTCAATCTTTTCTCCAAGATTGAGCTTGGCAATGACAATCTCATTGAGTCTACCATAGAATGAGTCAAACAACTCATCTTCACTTCCTCAAACTGGGTAGTGAGCATTTGCAATTTGGTGTCCTTGACTTTCTTGGTTCCCTCATAGATAGTCTCGAGAATTTTTCACACATCTTTAGCGGTCTTCACATGAGAAATCCTGTGAAATTCATCAATTAAAACACCACAGAAAATTGCATTAATAGTTTTTCTATTGGCATTTTCCAAAGCAAGGACAACCTTGTCCCACTCAGCCCTAGGTGTTATTGGTCTCACCCAACCATTCTCAATGGAATCCCAAACGGTCTCATCAATACCACATTGAAAAGCACGCATACATACTTTTCAAAATGCATAGTTACTCCCATCAAAGAAATGAGGCACGTTGAGGGATTGAGATCTATCCATCTCAAATGGGGTCTAGGATCACACAAGGATAACGAAATCCAAAAAGTGTACCCACTCTGATACCAATTGAAAGCTCAATTAGTGTAGAAACACTAATGCTTGTTTAGACCCCCAATTTTAAATTACGGCTTAGTTACTTTTACTCTAACTTAACTAAGTGCGGAATAAGAGTAAAAGATGCACAGTAAATCGAAACACTACTCTAAGGCATAAGCAAGTACAATAAGCGATAAATGCAAAGCTTTAAAGAGTAGAGAAGAGAGATAAAAATACAAGATAACACCAAGATGTGTTATTGAAGAGAAAACCGAAGTACTTAGCGAAAAATCCTCTGCGGCCCTCCAAGCCGAAATCGATCCATTAGTAAATAAGTTGGAATACATAAATATCAAAAAAAAAAAAACCCTCCAAGCCTAATCTACCCAATGTACTTGAGCACCCCAAGCTCCAGCTACCAACAGACTTCTTAAAGACCTGTCTTCACTAGTTATCTAAATCTCGCAATTCCTCTCGATTGCATCCACCACTCAATGGATTATTCCAATACTACCCATAAGCACCAAAACTTCTCTCAATACTCATAATTGGAAAGGTAAGTGTTTAGGTTAAGAACCTCTCAAGAATGTGTAGATGGAGAGGTAGGAGTAATGGAAACTTTAGAGAAATGATGTAAAGGATTGTGGGTAAACAATCTCTAACTCTCATGTGTTTGGCTAGGGTTTTCTCTCTTAAAATTTTCTTGTAAAGACTCCTTGTTCTTCTTATATTTCGTGGGTAATGAGGGTTTATATAGTGTTGGTAAAGGAATGTGAAAAGACACAATCAAAATAATTAGGTAGAGAGTTTCGCGGGTCACTCGCGACTTGGCTTGAGTCACGAATGACTCGCGAAATCAAACCTCTCAAAAACTCTTCAAATTCTAGCATGTGCTTCTCACGTGACTTGTTTCGCAGGATGGCACTAGCGAGCCAATTGCGAGCTAGTCGTGAAATCCTTATCTTCATAGAATCTTCACCAAACTCTCACACACAATCCTTCAATTAGATCCCACAAAAATACAAGGAAATGATTGAACAAAATTACTCTCAAATTTGATACAAAATTAAGGTTGACATAAAACATAGTTGTAAAACACAACTTTATATATTAGAAAACTTATGTTGATGATGATGTATTGGGCTATTTTTTTTCTCGTGGAAGTTCTAGCTAATGATGTTTACCTTTGCATCTTTCCATCCTTCTTCAGTTCCAATCTCACTTCCTCATTCCTCCAAACTTGATAACATACTTGAACCATTTCATGTTGGCCCTAGACATCAAGTTGAAGGTTGTGAACGACCCCATCTACTATGTATTATCTGGAATTTTAGCCACTGCTTTGAGGAGCATGAGATGAATCATGACAAACCAATGTATCAAATGGCAGAAAGTGTGGCAGAAGATTGCCTTGAAAAACTTGAGTCAGTGTGGGCTTACCCTAACTATGGAAAATTTTATATAGATGGTATGTGTTGCACATCAAGAGCTAGCTTCAACATCTCTCAAGAAGTGAATTCTGAGAGCAATTGGACTATGCCATTAATAGCATACCTGAGCTCTAGTACTTTATCAGACGGGAAAGACACTGCAAGGAAGTTGAAAGTCCAAGCCTCACGATTTGTGCTGATCAGAGATGTCTTATACAAAAGAGGATTCTCTCAACCGTACCTGAGGTGTTTGAGCCACGAGGAAGCAGACTACGTGATGAGAGAAGTCCATGAAGGTATCTGTGGAAACCACTTAGGAGCACGGTCCTTAGTGCACAAGTTGATTCGATCAGGGTACTATTGGTCTACAATGTTAAGGGATGCATAAGCTTATGTTAAGACTTGCAACAAGTGCAAAAGGTTCAACAACTTCATCAAGCAACCGTCTGAAGAGCTGACACTTATGACAGCTCCTTGGCCATTCGTCCAATAGGGACTAGACATCATGGGCCCCTTCCCGATGGCAGTAAGGCAGCTAAAATTTCTAGTAGTGGATATCGACTACTTCACTAAGCGGGTGGAAGCAGAAGCCCTAGCCACTATCACGGAGAAGAACATCTGAAGTTTTGTATGGAGAAATATCATCTGTGGGTACGGGGATACCCAAACTGCTCATCTCCGACAACGGAAAGCAATTCAACAACAGCGCATTCAGGGACTTCTATTCAACAACAGGGCATTCAGGGAGTTCACCCATACACCCACAGGCCAATGGGCAAGTCGAAGTCACGAACCGGTCCTTGCTCAAGATCATCAAGACATGGCTTAAGAGGGCAAAGGGCATCTGGCCTGACGAACTACTAAGCGTCCTATGGGCATATCGTACTACAGCAAGAACACCCATTGGAGAAATGTTGTTTCGACTAGCATACAGAAGTGATGTTGTCATCCTAGCAGAAGTAGGTCTCACAAGCTATTGAGTGGAGAGCTACAACGAGGATAAGAACGAAGATGCCTTGCGCCTTTAGCTAGACCAAGTGGACGAGGTCCAGGCAATAGCATAGCAGAGGTTGGCACGATATCAGAATCTCATGGCAAAATACTATAACTCCAAAGTCAGGCATAGAGACTTTCAGATTGGGGATCTTGTACTACGGAAAGTAATGGGCACTGCTAGAGACCCTTCGTAAGAAAAACTCGGCCCTAACTGGGAAGGACCTTACAGGATCACCTCATGGTAGAGGAGGGGCACCTACCACCTCAAAATGCTAGACGGACGAAAACTGCAGCACCCATGGAACACGAAGCACCTACAGAAGTACTACCATTAGAGATGATATAAAGAACATCGACGTTCCCCAATTTCCCAGTTTATTATTTAGTTTAACTGTTATTAGTTTTTACTTCGAACAATTCTTTCTACAAGTGCCTTTTAAGCCCAAGGGGGCAGGTACTTTTCTCCAAACGCATGGTTTTCTTTTTTAGATTAATAAAAAGAATATTCAGACACGACGATGCTTCTTTTCTACTTAAAATATAGGTCCACAAAATGGACAGATGATCCCAAGAGGATGAAAATCCTAAGTCCCCAAAGAGGACGAATACAAGTCCACAAGATAGACAAATCATCCCAAGAGGATAAAAACCCTAAGTCTCAAAGTGGACGAGTACAATATAAGTCCACAAAATGGATGGATGATCCCAAGAGGATGAAAACCCTAAGTCCCCAAAGAGGACGAATACAAGTCCACAAGATAGACGAATCGTCCCAAGAGGATGAAAACCCTAAGTCTCAAGGTGGACGGGTACAATTTAAGTCCACAAGATAGACGAATCGTCCCAAGAGGATGAAAACCCTAAGTCTCAAAGTGGACGAGTACAATATAAGTCCACAAAATGGACAGGTCATCACAAGAAGGTGAAAGCCTAAGTCTAAAAGTAGACGGATGAAATTGAAGTCCATAAACTAGACGGAACATCCTAAAAAGATAAAAAAAATTAAGTCCAAAAAGAGGACGGATATAAATTAAAAATCTTAAGTGGATGGATCATCCCATAAGGATGAAAACTCTAAAGTCCAAAAAGTAGACAGATAAAAAGTCCATAAACTGGACGAATATAAACAAAAGTCCACAAAGTGGACGGATCATCCGAAGAAGGTAGAAATTATTGGGTCCAATAGCAAACATATACAAACACATATTCAACAAGGTAGACGGATTCATCAAATATATTGTTATGCTAGACGGACTCATAAAAAGCACAAAGAAAGAATAAAAACCCCTCGTAGGGAACTGTTTACATAATCACAAAATTATGACGGAAGATTATAAATTGTTCTCCAAATATTCTTACATAAAAAAATAAAAAATAAAAACTACTACTGCTGCACAGCCGGGGCAGGGGTCCCATCCTTCTCCTCGACCAATACATCAGTTTGGTGACCGACTTGTTCATCTTGTACTTCAACATTGATTCCTTCATCCTGGGCATTGTCGACGGGGGTGTTCTCACCAAATATCTCATCTGTATTCTCAGAATGAACGGGCTGAACTGACAACTGATCCTGGGCATTAATGTTGATGGCGGATACGTCAAGCTCGGGATATAGAGACTTTACTTAACGGAGGGCGTCATCAAAACCATCACCATAGGAGACTCCCAGCTCCATCAGAAGGTCATCAGAGTCGCAATACTCTCATACCGCGACCTCCTTCACTAGAAGGATCTCATTTTCCTTCTCCTCCAGAATCTTTTTTAGCTCCTCCGTCCTCTGGTAAAACTCATCCCTTGCCTTCTCCGCCATCGAAAGTTTCTATATCTGGACGACCCTTTAGGCCTTTAATTCTTCCAGCTCCTCCTTCGTCAACCTCATTTTATCTCTTAAACGGTCTAAGGTGGTCTCACAATTCAAACACCGTCCCATCAGCCCTTTCATCATGATCATGGCCTGAGAAATGAGGAGAAATAATTAGCTTCAAACTAAGAAAAGATGATGGACAAAAAATGGACAGAAGTCTACCTGGGCAATGCTGAACAGTCTCGTCTCACCCATCACCTCCGTCGAGTGATTGCTCAAATCTTCATAATCTTCAGAAGTTATGATGGACGATAACTTCTCCAGAGCGTATTTAGAATCTTCTCGCAGGAGGGGGACGGGTGGATTCTCTTGTTGGGAGGACGGACCCTTCATCAAGCCTTTGCCTGCCCCAAGCTTGGCTAGAGTAACCGTCTTCGCACCCCCAGCCATTAACCCTACGACGGGCTCCAAAGGGATTTTTGGCCTTTTGGGAGGACGGTCCCCTTTTGGTAAATACTTCCTTTTTTGGGCCTGGTTGCTTAAGCCCGGCTTCATAGGACCCACGTTGCCGGTCTCCTTTTTCTTGGCAGCATTTGCCTTGATCAGAGCCCTCCTCTTAACGTTGTCTATCTCTGTGGAGGTAGACAGAGAATGTGAAAAAAAAAAAAAAAAAAAAAAAAAAAGGGCAGAATGTAAATAACGGACTTACGTTGGCGAGTTCTGGCGTCGTATCTCCTGGCTGCTGGCGAGGGTTCAAGTCCATCACAATACTAGTAGATGGTATCAAGTGTGACCAGTTTAGCCTAAGTCCTTTCCTCCGGTGATGTCTTGTTAAAAATTCTTTCAAGAAAATTGAACCCCTCAAGTTCAACCTGTGGACGTCGTCTAACTACAAAAAAGAGGACGATTAAAAAAGTGTTGAAAAAATGAATTAAAATACTATAACTGAATGGGTTATGAGTTCAAACGACTAGGTCGAGCGCATACTAGACGGATGCAACACACCCCAAATTGTGTCGACGGGCATGTTTTCCATGTCCTCTGGATGACACATCCACTCATCACCCTCTAGGAAGAAATAACGACTCTTCTAGTCCCTATTGGAGTCTAGGGTATCGTATATGACTTTCAACAATGGACTTCTAGTCACAAAACTATACATCCCCCTTGATCTATCAATTTCATCTGGACAGTAGCAGTGGAGGAATTCTCGCACCGTCAACCTTCTAGAAGAGTGTTAAAATGCTTCTCCTTGATGGTAGACACAAAAGCATCCACCGTCCACTTTGGTAGCATGATGAACTCCCTAGGTCCATCAGCACCTATGACGGGCTTTATTGGTTCTTCCCCGCTATCATCAGAACTCTCCTCCAAATCAACCATCTCCATATCCTCATCTATTGAGGACTGGGTAGAGGCGGACGGACTCCTCTCTTCCCTCGTACTATCTTGGTCTTTATGACCTGACAGGTATACCTCCTCGTAACCCATCCCGTCACGGACAACTAGACATTGCCTAAACGGATGACAAAACCTAAGACTATATGACGAGTCTAGAAAAGGTGACGGGGGTATAAAATCTAAGAAAATAAAGAATACATCTGACGGATAAAGAAACACATGCCAAAAAGAAAAGTGGAATACTTACCAAGTCAGCAATATAACGGATGGATGTTATTGACGAAAGCAGCGATAGGACGAAGTAATCTCTGACAAAGGTGACAGATGCACTTTGACAGGGTATTCTTAGTGTAAAGTGAAAAAATGAAAGGGAGATGGATGATATATATAGGAGGAGTGCACGGAAGACGAAGCGACACTTCGATCCGAGAAAAGAACCAGTGGAGGAATGACATGTGTCGTACGACCCGATGATTTTCAGGCAGGACTGAAAGGATCAGACGCAATTCACGGAGTCCCTATCAAACCGTCACCCCATGAGTCCGTCTTGATGTTACAAACCCACGGGGTGAAGGGGGCAACTGAAGAGGAAGAATTATACATGACGGCTTGGCCCATATGGACGGACCCTCATATAGACTGGACGAATCCACACATGGACGGACTTAGCACAAATGGGTGAGGCACCCATGAGGCATCCGATTTTGTTATCTCATGATCTCCAAAAAAACCCTAGATAGAAATACTTGCGGCACACACCATAGAATCTTGAGGTAAATAGAATCCTAGCGCAAAGAGGATTCTAGAAGCTGCGCGCATTAATGAAGATCTTCTCTATAAGGAAAAAACTTGTCCATCACGTTTAGGACTTCTCAAAAGGATTCCTAGAAGGAAAAGACTTCGACTCCAAAGGAAAGAGGTCAATCTTTGACTACTATAAAAGTCTCAATATCCTCACAAATCAAGGTACGCATAATTAACCATTCTCTAGCACTCTAGAGTTGTGAGCAATTCTAACTTGGCCTTCGAAGGGTATTTGACCGGCACCACACTGGTGTCCTCTATTAGGTCTTCTCTTGTGTTGTGCAGGTTACATTCTGAGTGGGCGAGTATCGTGTGACTTACTAGTGATTTTTTCGGCATCTTCAGTCCACAAAATTACCATTGAAATAGATGCTAAGCCAGCAGTAGGTATCCTCTCATCAAATAACATCCTGGCTGACTCTTCTAACTTATATAGTGCTCTAATTTCTGATGGCAGATCTGTACTCCCAACATTTTGAAGAGGTTCATCTCCAATAAATCCACCGAAGGAAATCAGTGTACTGAGCTTTTGGCGAAGAAAGGAAACGTCTCCATATAATCTTTTGAGCTGTGTTCTAGTCCTGCTCCTTATATATATATATATATATATCCCTCCTTTCGGCTTAAATTTAAAGTGGGGTCATGAATTTTGGTAGCCCAAGTTATTTTCTCACATTGTCATCGTTGTGATGTTTTGTTTTGTGGTTCTCTTTCTTTGTTTAAAATATTCTGAGTTACAGCCCAAAATAAAAATCGCATTATTCAGGGGCAAAATAGTACTGATCAATAAGCTTTTCCATATATATCATTCCAAAAGATTAACCACAAATTTTGTACCACTTCCATGGTTTAATCACGTATATTAATAGAGATGTATTTGATAGCGCTGAAATAACCTTTCAGAATATTGTTGAAAACAGTTGTGACAAATAATTTAAACAATATTAATTAATGTCATTTTTTTTTTTTTAATTATGTTGTGTTTGCACTTACTGGATCTATCTTTGGGTTATGGTTTCACTAATATATTTCAAGGTCATATAATTTTCGAATTCCAAGTGCCAGGAAAACAAAAACATTGAAACATTGTTTTTTAGATAAACTTGACACCCATCACAAATGATTTTGCCCATAGACAAATAATTTCCACATATATAATTTCATTAGCAGAGTCACAAATTTCAACAAATTCATCTCTACTAGTGCTTGGTGCAGTCAGCAGGCAGGAAGGACACTTTCTTGGCCTTCAGGTCATATCCCACCAAGAAGTTTATCTGAGCCAAGTTCCCAAATATGGCCACACTACCAGATGGAATCATGGTGAAGCAAACCAAATCATCATCCATTCTAGCAAATGTATTGATTGGCTTCAACATCACATCAGCACCAGTAAAATGAGCCGTGATAATGGGGATATCAATTTCATCTTTAGACCTGAAACAAAGACTAAGAACACCCCTTGGGTCACTAACACGTTCAGCATCAATAGCTTTCTCAACGGCTGATACCAAATCTTCATGAAATTCAGGTGGAAGAAGGGTTAAAGTTGTGCCTGAGTCAATAACAATGTTACCCTCATTACTAGCAACAGCCTTAGAAGAAGCCTTATAGGCAAACCTCTTGTTCCCTACACTAATGCCCTCTAGAGTAAGGTAATAGAATGTCGAAGATCTTTTGCAACCAAGGGTGTTGAAACCACACCATTGCCAGAAACCAAGCCATTGCTACCAAAATTAATCTTGCTTGTAACATTTGAATTTTCTGTGGGAACTAAACAATAAGAAAATTTTCCACCAATAGAATTGTTTAGTTGAGAGACCAGAGAAAGAGGGCCACCTCCTAGGCCAATTATGCCTGATCTTGCCTCACCAAATGTACCATCATTATTGTGCCCGCACCCAAATACAATATTCGGTAATGTGACTTGATGGCTAGTAGTTGAGCCAACGGTTAAGGTTTCAACACCAAGATCACCATTAGTGAATGATTGGTCTCCATATGAATAACCATACTGGCAGGTGTTTTTATCAGTGCCACAAGAGGCAGTGTCTAATGCCTTGCAAGGACTTGAATCGCAGGGCACGTTACCATATGTTGAAGATTGCTGAGGATCAAAGAGAGGAAGGTTTTGCTTGTAACATTTTTCACATGGCTCACATTGTGTCCATGTTAGATCACTGCCTGTATCTGCAATGCCAAGCACCTCAACTGCTGGGGTTCCAAGGGAAATCTTCATGAGGTATTCTCCGCCATTAGCTATTACGTTTGACTGGATTGAACTCTTAGATTGTAAGCTTGGCCTGAAGTGATTAGCCCGTGAAATGGAACGAGCAAAAGCCTTATACAAGCGATCAAAATGGGTGTGAGAGGCATTGTACAATGGAGACTCTGTCGAATCACGCTGTATGAAATCAACTGTGATTCCACTGTAAGTTGCTTCTGTCAATGAAAGTAGAAGTACTACTGATAAAGTAGAGAGGAAAGTGTTTAATCTCAAAGCAGCAGCCATGACTTGACAATATAAGAAGGAAAGGTTGAATGAGATGTGACAAAACCACATTGGACATTACTGAATTTATAGAACTTAGAATCTTAAGGTGGAAGGTCAAAAGACTACGTTATATAAAATAATTTACACATTTTTTTTAAGATTATTTGATTGGTCTATTTAAATGCATTCAGTTTTGGAAGTCTAAACATTTTATCGGGTGATGCAGATGCAAGGTATGGAATGTGAAAAGTCAAAGGAAGAGGAAGTGGTATATGCAGATTTGAGTTTGGGGCCATTAAGAAGGTAATCTGGCTTTACACCTCTGATGGAATTAAGAAAGGGATAACGTTATGAAATTCAGTGTTTAATGCAGCTAGATAATAAATTATGAGTGATATTTTCCGTGATACATTGCATATTATTGCTCTTGTCATAGGAATCTAATCTAACATAATATATTTATATCTAATGTAGTTATACAAGCTCAACTTGAGAGTCTTTGATGTGTTGTGTTTGCTTTTTCTATGGACTGAGATGTGGCGAATTACTGTATTACTTCAAAGTTCGTGTAGGCCAACAGTGCCATGTGGCAAATTATAGTTCGTCCATGTCAATAATTATTGTGATTGCCATGTGTCAAAACTTATGCTATTCGTAAATTACTCCTCCAAAATGGGATATAACCGCTTTGGTTGGAGGGGGGAAAGGGGGAGTAGAAGGAAGTAGGGTAGAGTTGACTGAAAATAGGCTAATTTTGAGCCAAATTTACTCTACTCTACTCCCCCTCCCTCTCCCTCAATCCAAACTGACATATATATGAATTGCATTTATTGTATCCTTATATTACTTTGCAAAAATTTTATTTCCAACTCATTGTACTGCCCGATTGTTGGCTTTCCTGCAATTGTGTGAAGTCCAGAAAACCTTTAAAGCATCAAATCTGATTGTGTTTATTGTGTCCCTAAAATATTTATGATTAAATTTTATTTCTCAACCAATTGTAATGCCAGATTATTTCCTTTCTTCCAATTATTTCACATATACAAGTGAAGTTCAAACATTTTTTTTTTCTCCCATTAAGTTCATAAAAATTAAGGAGCATGGACAACCCTAGTCCACAAATTCATTATAGACAACAGAAAAAGAAACTTTACATATTGTAAAGCAAACAATATTTACTCAGTCTGCACAACAGCAAGGTATCTTTGAAGCCTAGCCAAGCAACCTGTAAACTACTTTATTATCTTTTCTGGTGAGATACATGAATTTTGTTTTCGCCTTATGTGTACAGTATTTATACAGAAGTTGACCCCAAAGAATTACAATGGCCATTAACTGTAATATTACAACAATTTGTTGTTGGGTTGTGGACTGGAATAATGGCACCAATCCAAATTGTAGTGCTATATATGAGCAAGACATAATTCCAGAGGCACTGGACTGACATGACAACTAGGGACAACATAATATCTGCATGCAAGTCCATTTCCTTCAAGACAATTCTTCAGTAGGAAGGAACCTTGAAGATAAAGTAAGACCACATGATCCACAATCATACATGGCGATGCTTGAGAGTCAATTCTAATATACAACCAGCTTTCTTACTACATGTCAAAATTTGCAGCGAAGTGAGCAGCTAAACATGAATTTCCCTATATTGTATCTGCAATATCAGAAAGCTTATTCCAAGCTTGAATTGGTGAAACATCATGCAATCTTTGATCTTCAAATTTAAGAGCACTGGCATGTATACTCATGAATCAGTTCTCAGAATAGAAGCTTTGAAATTGTTTCAGAAGAGATAGGCATAGGATTGGAGACCCTCCTAAATTTTTGTGTTCAGGTTATTTTTGAATGTAGCTTTCTTTCCGGCCAAAAATTTCGAATCACTGAAGATATATAATGGTGCATTCCTTGGATCAAACCATGGCCAGGTTTCTGCATGGTACCAATCAATGATTGATACTCTGACAATGTGCTATCCGATAATGGCTCCAAAAACTCACACCTAGCAGAATTTCAGGTGGGGGTTGTTGGGCTTTGTGGAGCCTAGTTTATGTTTAAATTTTTTGGCTCGTTTTCTAACCCATTGTAATCCTGTGCGCAGGATATAAAAGCCGCTTTTGTGATTAGGGTTTGTAACTATTGTTGTGCTTTTTAAAGGGAGAGAAAAACACTATAGTCGCACCTTGTATTTTTCCCTAATAATAGTGAAATCTCTGCAACTCCGTGGACGTAGACAAATTGCCGAACCACGTAAATACTGTCTCGTGCCTGTGATTGTTTTCTTTGACGTGTATTTTCTCTATGTTTTTGTTTCTCACAGGTTGGAATTTCGGTTGAATTCTCAACAGGGGTATACCAGCAATGAGGTTTGTGTCCAACCTTGGTTTGCCCTTAGTGAACTCTGCAGGCATCTTAACTGGTGCACTTTCAAGGGGAGAAGGAGATGCACCTGGGATTACCTCCTGCTTAAAAGGTAGTGCTCTAGCAGCTTGCAAGCAAAACTCTATCCGCTGATGAATCAGTGGAGATGGCCCTCTAACTCTGCCCCCAATTTGGTTTGTTTCAAATCTAGAGGCGGCAGGGATTGCCTACAAAAATATCATATATCTGAAATCTAAAATGGAAGGCTAATATTTCACACTAAAATGTGAGATGTTCAGAAAAGTAAAGGTTTGACAACCAATGCACTATTGAATCATAATGGAAGCTGCTCAGTACCCATTTTGTCTCTACAAAATTCCTCTTTGTACTTAAATTATGTCCTCTAAGGATCACGAATTCTATAAGAAAATTAAACGTCAATGAAGATGAGATTATAGAAGGCGTACCCATAAATCTGCCCATAAGCTAGCCCCAGACTTGGGAACAATTACTGCAACATTAGATGAGCGTTTTGCAATAGGAATAACATCAGTACTCCACCCAACAGCCACCCACACATCTCCCACTCCAAATGCTTTTAGATAGTAGTGAAATAAATGTTGAAAATAAAAGTACTAGCACTTAATTTAATGGGAAAGGAAAATGAGTAATCAAAATTGACATGTCCATGCTCTCATTAATCAGGGATTGTTCAAACATTAGATTCAAATAGAAAGCCATAACTCAATCCAACTACCACTAATTAAAATTTTGAGTAAATTACACCAACCTCCCCTCAAGTTTTTGGAGAAATATTATGGACTTACCTTCTTCTTTTTTTCCATTTGAAAAAAAAAATGACACTCTGTTCCCCAAAGTTTGTGATCCATGTATCAGATACACCTTTACAACCACTTATGTGCCAACTGTGACAAAATATTCTTTTTTTCAAATTAAATTCCCAACCAAAGTAACCTCACATAGTAGTTACAAACCAGGCAGTGATGACAAGGAAAATCAGAGAAAAATAAAATATAATCAAACTAGCCCCAAAGAGCAGTGTTATTTTTAGAAATAGGAGTTAAGTCCATAACATTTCCTCAAAAACCTAATGGGAGGTTGATGAAGTTTACCCATTAACATAAACTTTTATTGCACAATCCCAGCGGCAAGGAGTAATGCCTTTTTGTTTTTTATCCTCTCCATTACCAAAACTACGTCGTTTTGGGGTTTGCTTTATAACCCTATTAATCCTATTTTCAGCATTTGTCTCTCACTTCAAGTCTTCAACAGCAGCCGTTCTCTTCTCCCCTTTCCCTCTCCAGTCCATCTCTCTCTTTATGTCATAGTGTCATAAAGGTACTGTCAATGTCATTCCCGTTACTCCGTCTTCGAATCCCGGGTTGCCGCCTCTTCCGCTGACTCTGCATACAAGTTGCTATTCAAGGTCCTCGAGTTCTGGATGTAAGTGTGGATTTGACACTCCCAACTCCAACTCCAATTCTAAGGTCTATACTTTTTCTTATTTTAGGTTCTTTAATTTAATGTGAAAAATTGTAATCTTTTCATGGATTGTGAATATATTTCATTGACTCTGTTTCTCTCTCTCTCTCTCTATCCACTGCCTAGGTCGAAATCGTCCCTTCCACTCTAATGTCGTTCTTTTTTGCTGTCGATTTTGTATTTCTTCTAGGCCTAACCTCTATTTGTCTTTTCTGGGCTGGGACAGAATTGGACCCAAGTTAGCCATTTCAGGCTTCATTTGTATCTGTGAGAGTGCCCACAGAGAGAGAGAGAGAGAGAGAGAGAGAGAGAGAGAATGAATAAAGACGGAGCAGGTGGAGGAGGCGGAAGTGGGAGCAGCGGTGGCGGAAGTGGACCCACCGCGGCAGCAGCGGCAGCGGCGGCTCAGAAGCAGAAAGCATTACTACAAAGAGTCGAAACCGACATTGGCAGCATCGTTGACAACTTCAGCCACCTCGTCAATGTCTCACGGGTATTCAAATATTTGTACTACATTACTGTTTTTTTGCTAAGCTTTTCTAATTGGGTTTTTTTAAAATTTTAAGTCTTTGTGGCTCTTATTGGACAAATCTTTTGGATCTTCCAGTTTCACCATCAACAAATCTTTTGGAAACCTGTGCTACGCCCATATGTTAAATTGCTTAATTTATGAATTGAGTTATTACATTTCACTGTCAACAAATTTAACCAAGAATTTGTATCGAAAAATGCTAGGACCACGGCAAATTACACAACTTTTGTCGCAACTTGAGTCGTGGAGAAATTTTTTTTTGTAATTTGTTGTGGTTCTAGCATTGTTGATTTGTATCTAGCTTTTAAATGGTTGTTTTGTTTGTCTTGGTTGGTTGCATGCTTATTCTCATTAACACATGCATTGTTTGTATTAGAATAATGGTTAGTGATTAAATTTATCATTCTCTATTGGCTTAATTTTTTCAGACTAAAGGGGTAGTTTAACATAGTATCAAAGTAGGTAGTCCTACAGTCTAACCATGTCTCCACTTTACGCCACATTTCTAGTCCGTTTGGATTGAGGGGGAGGAAGGGGAATTGGAGGGAAGTAGAATATAGTTGGCCAGAAATAGGCTAATTTCCGGCTAACTCTACCCTGCTCTTCCTCCTTCCCCCTCAATCCAAACAAACTAAAGGTGGGCTCACACCCAAGAGGGAGTGTTAGGATAATGGTAAAGTGGTTAAATTCGCCATTTCCTGTCAGCATAAAGTTTTGGTACTAAGAGGTAGTTTAACAGATTGAACTGACTAGCCTTATCTTGTGGTTTTCTTCTTATCTGTACTAAGATTTGAACAATGGTTGTTCCCATCATCCTTAGCCTCGGTAGCATAGCTTGTGCCCATCATTGGTATCAACATGTCATTTTTAATGGAAGTTTTTGTTTTGTGTTGAATAGTTGTTTAATAATTAAATATTAAAATTAAGGTGTCCTAGCCATTTTCATAAATCACCTATCTTTATTGTTTAGAGTAAAGGTACAAGCCATTTGGCAACTTAATCAATTATACGGGCCATTCTCACCTATTATAGATCCCATATTACCCAATATCAACTTATCTAGGGGGTCACTTGATGAATGAAAGCCTTTGATAGGTGGGTTACTGTTTCAAGGAGAAAAAATAAAAATAGAGAAGAACTGAGAGGTTGTGGGTTGGGTTTTAGGACAAGTAATACTTAGAAATTTTTTTTTTTTTTTTGATAAGTAAGTTACACTAAAAATATGCCAATCAATGGTTTATATCAATAATGTCAAGATCCTATAGTTTCAAGTTTTGGTTTTTTTTTTTTTGAAAAATAATAAAAAAGCGTGCATAAAGCGCACTTCTTTGAATGAGCCTAGCTTTTGAGGCAAAAAGCGCTAGAGCCTTGGGGTTTTGAGCTTTGAGCTTAAGCACGCTTTTAACAACACTGGTGGAATAAAACTCAACAAAACTCAAAATTTCAATTCATTCATCTGCCAAAAGATCATATTTAGCTATGATTACTTCCCATGGAAGTTCTTGCACTCTCTTTAATTTTTTTAGTAAGTAATAAAATTTTATTTAAAAGAAACAGGGCTAAGCCTGAATACATGAGAAGTATTCAAGTGCAACCCAACAAATTAAGACCTAAAATTAAAAAGATCCAAGAGCTCTAAAAGAGAACAACAAACATCCCTAATATTCCTCAACCAATCAAACAAAGATCTAAGAACGTATAGTTTCAAGTGAAGCACATAGGCATGGGCATTTTCATTTAATTCATTGTATCACTACTGCATTGCCTGCACTTTGCTAAGGAAACAATGGGCTAACTCATTACCAAGGAAATTTTCTTGCTTATTGGTAAAAGGGAAAGAAGCCTTTGCAGATAATCACCTCCCAGCCAGTGCTTGCACATTTTGAACTTTGGCTTTTTGTGCCAACTAGTTCATTGCCTTGATTGAGTGAACATAGTTACTGATGTTGTTGTTAACTAGCTCTTGAAGTTGGTATGAAGCTAGAACTTCGTATTTTGATGTTTTGTTACATTTGGTGGGTGCCACCTTGTCTCTGGGATCAGTGAGGATCATTTAGTCTCTAGAAGGGAAGGGAACCTTATACCTACTAATTGCTATTAATGAATTATAATTTTTTAATCTCTAGAATGGAAGGGAGCCTTCTTCCCTATAATTGCCAAGGTGTAAAATCATGAAAGGGAGCTATAGGGGCATAAGGCCTTTTCAAATTGTGGGAAGTGATTCTTAACAAACTTGCCTTTTAAAATGTGAAAATTAAACAAACAATTAAGAACCCATCCAAATATACCAGAGTTGAGTAGTTTAGATCTAGAACCCGCTTGTTTATATTTCTGTATGATGTAAATAAAAGAGGCAAGTGATCTTTGAAGGGTTAATTGGTTTTTCTAAGGAAGTCACCTGAGCTTTTGGTTTGTGTTTTAATTATTGCTGAAAATTTTAACATATATATTCTTAGAAGTTTTGTTTAATGTGATTATTTTGCATGGAACCTTGCTTAATGTAGGTGAATGATCTTCCTGTCAGAAATTCACAAGAAGCTTTCATGATGGAGATGCGTGCAGCTAGAATGGTAAGAACGGTTACAGCTTTGTCTCACTCATGCGAGCATGCACAAGAATGTAGACATGTATATATAGTTTAAAATTGAAATCTCATTCGTCTACTTTTAGATTTAGATCTTGGAAAGATTGTTGTGATGCAAAAGGAAAGTTTGGGATGCAGTTTGTGAGTTTCTTTTTTGCATATCCTTTTTAAGGGATTTAGAGAGATTCCACGCACCACAAAGCCATACACTTGCCCATAAAAAAATTGATGAACTCAAGGATGCATCTCCCATTGTGCTATTGAATTTCTTAGACGATACGAGTTTATATAGATTTTTTTCTTTTCTTTTCACTGAGATAATGAGATACTTGCTAAAAATAAGGTTGTTGATAATGGATTTAAAAGTTTGGATTTTTAAAAATTTTATTTTTACTGTTAAGACTATCTAAGCCTTATTCTATTTTAGTTACTGAACACCAACATCTTCAATTATAGGTTCAGACAGCCGACTCTCTACTTAAGTTGGTATCAGAGCTTAAGCAAACCGCAATCTTCGCCGGATTTGCATCCCTTAATGACCATGTGGAGCAAAGAACAGCTGAGTTTAATCAACAGGCAGAGAAGACAGACCACATGTTGGCAAGAATTGGAGAGGAGGCAGCTGCCAGCCTCAAGGAGCTTGAATTGCATTATTTTTCTTCAGTAGAGAGGGCTAGTGATACTCCGCAGTTGTGAATGGGTGGCATAAGAGAAGCATGCTAATCAGCATTTGATTCTACTGTTAAGTACTGCGATTTCTTCTTCTAGTTTAGTTTACCAATTTGATCTGATCAGTTTTTAATTTCATTGTAAATGCTTCTTAACATTCAGTAATTGTCAGTGAATTTAATGGGTTATGCCCCCCCCCCCCCTCTTCCTCTCAACTATGGAATTATTAATTTAAAAAAAAAATACACTATATTTGTGTAACTCAAAATAAGTGGCACAAGTCAACAACTGTTGTGTCCCAAAGCCTCGCGTTTGCATTACATTCACCTGCTAAGTAGTAACTAGGGGTAACAAAGTAAGTCTAAACTCATTTGTCCATCTAAACTCACTTACTCTAATTGAACCTAAACTCACTCAATTATTAGTTGGGTTAAATAGGCATTAACTCAATTAAACCCAGTGATTATTAGGTTTTAACTAAAAGCCCATTTAACTCAAAAATAATATACCCAAATTCAACTCACCCTTCACATAAAATTAAAAAAAAAAAAAAAAAAAAAAAAAAAAAAAAAAAACCCTTAGACATTTCAGTGTTTCACGGGGGTTTTCATTTTCCCTCATTTTCTTTGCCTTCAATCACGTTTTAGTCAGAGACCTAGTTATCTTTTTTCTTTCTTTCTATTCACCACTTTGCACTGTTTGGTCTCTGAGAAAGTTTAATCTCCATCAAATCTAGGAAAACAAGAAACCAAACCAAACCATAAATCAACCCAAGAAATAAATCCATAAACACAATAACCAATCCATCTCCAGCAAACCCATAAACCCAAGTCGCCTGTCAGCAATTGACATCGAAGATTCACCGATGAGCCACAGAACTCTCCGAGCTTCACCATCAACTCTGCAACAACAAACATAAAGTGATTAATTATTCACAAAAACCAACACAAGTTCACAAAAAATCGAATCTGAAAATGGAAAATCAAACAAACCTGTGAAAGAAATGGAGTGATCAACGACGAGGACACGTGTAAGGCCGCCGACGTAGCGGAGTGTGCCGTCGGTGTAGCGGGGGAGGATTTTCCCGCCATAACTACAAAGGAATTTGATGGTCTCTGTGTTTTTGTTGTTGTTGGACTCCATGAAAGTTTCAAAAGTTCTAGAGAAAGAAAGTTTTAGAGAGAGAGAGAGATGGCTGCCGGTTGGGGAGAGAAAGAGTTGTGGAGAGGAGATTTTGGTAAGTGAGAGGTTCAAAACTCTGGGGAATCCAATTTCCAAAATTCATTTCCTTATTTTTAAAATTTTCTCGGCAACCAAACAGTGGACCACTTAGTTTATTATCTTATTCCTCTATTTTCCTGTCGCTAAGGTGTTATTGTGTTTATGGGCATTTTGGTAATTTTGATAATTAAGTAATTGGGTGGGTTGGGGTTTACTCATTATAATTGGATTTGGGTTAGAAGCAATTAGTTAAATGAGTTTTAATGGGTGAATGAGTTTTGTATACCTAACCCAATTATGTTCACCTCAAACCTACCCAAACCCACCCATTTGAGACTCCTAGTAGTAACAGTGGATTTGTTAAGAAGATTGCCTTTGCCTCGAGAGTTTAGTTTAATAAAGGACTTCTTCAGTTGCTTGTAACTAGGAGATTAGGTTGCTGATATCTTTTGTTATTATCATTTGTTATTAGATTGTTATCTTTAGGCGAAACTACACTGTTGGTCCTTCAAGTTTACTAAATGTGCACAATTGGTCCCTCAGGTTTCAAGTGAGCGCAATTGGTCCCTTAAATTTTCAGAATAAGCAATACAAGTCCTTCTATTAACTTCCGTTAGTAGTATTACTTACGTGACTAAGGGAATAATGATTTGTTTTTTTTAAATGACGTGGCATTTCTTTCGTTAAAAAATTACAAAAATGAATTTACACGTTAAAAATAAAAATTTGAATTGTTCCAATTCAAGTAATTTCAATGGAAACAAAAAGGAAATTGGTTTAGGAGGGTCCTTACAAGGACACGAAAGAGGCGTTTGGAAGCAAAGGAGATGTAGTTGAAGGCATTGAAGTTGCAGAATTTGCAGAGACAAGTGGGATCGTAAAAGGCTCTTACAAAAAATATACAATTACCCTCCCAAAAAATAATCATCAGACCCAGAATCAAAATTAATTAACTGTACATAGAATCCCATCCAGAAATGTCCTCTAAATTCATAACTGGAGCATTGCTTTTACTTAGATATTTGTTGATTAGAAAGTAAAAAAAAAAAAAAAAAAGGTTTCATCACATTGCCATGGTAAAGTAAATAAATTAAGAAAAGAAAAAGGGAAACCTGGTTGAATTGAAGAACATCGGACTTGAAGCGAAGTCGATCCCCTTTATCATAATGAATATCGAGAGGAACAGTAGGAATGGTGGGCCAGCAGGAATGAGAATGTCTCTGTTGTTAAACTCATCCACCACTACCAACCTTTGAGTCCCTTTGGCAGACTTTAGCCTAAAATCACTCATTAAATCGAACCCTTTGCCACAGACAAAGCAGACCTTGTAGCATAAGTTGGTGTGGTTTATGGGTAACACTGTGCACACTAGTGTTGTTGGTTTCTCACCTTCCATTGCTTCTTTTAGCCAATCACATTTGCCATGGTTACAGATTTTTTTTTACTTGTAAATTCATTTTTGTAATTAAAAAAAATGCCACATCATTTAAAAAAATGACAGGTCATTATTCTGTTAGCCATGTAAGCAATACTACTAACAGAAGTTAATAGAAGGATTTATATTATTCATTCTAAAAACTTGAGGGACCAATTGTGTTCACTTAAAACTCGGGGAACCAATTGTGCACACAAGATAAACTTGAGGGACTAACAGTGTAGTTTCGCCTTATATTTATCTAGGATAGGTTATATAGTTATTATCTAGTTTAGTCAAAGTTTCGACTAAAGTAGAATAGCTGTCATTGTTATCGGTTATGGTTATTTGGTATGTATTTAAGTTGAATCACGATGAATAAGAGGCAACTGAGAATTAAACCAAAATTTAATTTCCTTTTTCTCATTCTTGGAGATTAGACGTCTCGAATAGACAACAATTCCATTAAACCAACTGCGGCAGATCAACAACATATCACGTGTTTCACCAATCCTTAGGATAATTTTCGAATTCTATTATAAAATTTTAAAAAGATTTAAGATACTATTCAGTTATAATTTCATTACCCCAAGTTTTAAGAGATCTAAAAGAATATTTAGTACTTTTTTCTCCACATGGATAAACTTAAAAAACTCGTGTGATATGTCGAGTTGGTACTTTTGTAGCGTCAATGAATCCAAACCCCACACATCACAGGTTCACAGAATCACAGAATATACCTAAAAGAAAATCCTTCTCTCATTTATTTTTGCCTATTTTTACTCTAAAAAGCGGCGGCGTTATAATCATCTCTCTCTCTCTCTCTCTCAAACACTCTCACACACAGAGCTCGAGCTTTAGCAAACCGAAAAAGCAATGTCTATGTCGATGCTCCAGCCATGCCTCTCTGGCTCAATGCCTTCATTCCCCTTCAAACGCACCGTTTTGGTGTGCTGCGCTTCGTCGCAGCAGCCCCACGTGGCGCTGGTGAACGGACCGGTGCTCGACGCTCGGGTCCCCGAGCGAACCGAAATCCGGTTCGGCCTCCCAAGCAAAGGTCGCATGGCCTCCGATACTCTCGATCTTCTAAAAGTACGCATTGTCCTTTTTTTTCTTTTTTCTTTTTTTCTTTTACTCTCTGTTTGTTTCCTGAGAAAATTGCATTGCATTGAAATTTCTTTTAACTTTTGTTTTGTTTGTATGAAAGGATTGTCAATTGTCTGTGAAGCAAGTGAATCCACGACAATACGTTGCGCAAATTCCTCAGGTATGCGAAAGTGTTTCGTTTATTTTTGTGAATTGCATTTGTGAGAATTAGGTATGATGAAATGGATGCCAAATTGTATCAAAAGATTTAGAAATAGGCTTAAATACATTGTTGGTCCCTAAATTTTTGTGCATGAGGGTGGACTAAAATTGATAATTTCAAGTTTATTAGGGACTAAAAATAATCACTTTTAAGTTTGTTAGGGACCAAAAATTGATCATTTCAAGTTTATGAGGGACTAAAAGCAATCTATTTAAGTTTTTTTGGGGACTAAAAACAATCATTTTAAGCTTGCTAGGGACTAAAAGCTATTACTTTAAGCTTGTTAGGGACTAAAACTGATAAGTTTATGTTTTTTAGGGACTAAAATCGATAACTATAAGTTTTTTTGGAGACTAAAAGCAATCAAATTTAATTTGCTAGGGACTAAACATGATCAAATTTAGTTTTTTGGCCTTAGAAATGACATTTTGTTGTGGAAAATCAGGAATCAGTGTGATAATTCTGAAGGAATGCTGAGATTGATTTTCCTCTTTTGTTCTAACTGATACTTTAGAAGCAACTGGCTTTGAGTCTGACACTTGTTTAAGTAAAGAATGCTTAGATTGCATTCCCAGTTGATTTTCCCTTCTTTTTAACAACAAGCAGTAGCAGTCTCATTACTAGTGTCATTTGACTCAATTAACCTGACTTGAGTCATGCCCAACTTTAGCCATGTTTAGTATGTTTGGTTTAGTTTATTAATAAATGAGCGAAGAAAAAAATTAATCTATATATGAAAAATTCTTAGATGTTTGCTCAGAATATAATGTTGCCCAATGCAGTAATATGACCTAGCGTCTTTGGGCATTTCCAGTGGGGTATGTGTCATATTGCTTGAATTAATTTGTATGAGTTGCTTGAAAAGCTAACAATGGAAAAGACATGTATAGGAAGTTTTTTAAAAAATTGTTGCATGTTTGTGCTATTGTGTGCTCCATTAATTCATAGGTCAATCAATGATGGCACTTCCTGAGTTCAAGCCCATTGGATGCCTGTGTGACTGACCAATAATATACATAGTTAATCCTAGATACATTTTGTAGCCAAATTTTTTAACACCCATGTGTTTTGCAGCTTGCCAATTTGGAAGTTTGGTTTCAGCGGCCAAAAGACATTGTTCGGAAATTGGTCTCTGGAGATCTAGACCTTGGTATTGTGGGTTTTGATACAGTCAGTGAATATGGCCAGGTAAGCATTAAGTTATGAACTGTTTCTGGTTCATTATTTGGGTAATTGGGTCCCTGGGTGGTCTTTTGATGTTTACATATATATGGGCATAGTGACAATATTTTGCTTTATAAGTTGAAAAGTAAAACCTGAAATGCCTTCCCCTTTCTTCCTTAAGAGTAATTTTCCTACCAGTATATTCATTTAGAAGTTTGTCACTCTCTCTCTCTCTCTCTCTCTCTCTATTGTTAGTTTGAAGGCCATACATTTGAAAAATTATCCTTTACTTTGATGAGGAAAATGCTTGTAGAGCGTGCACAAATGTGTGTGTATACATATTAAATAAAAAAATTGAACTTTAGGTTTGTATAGGATGTTTGATCCTAACCTAGTTTATGACACCTTCAGAATCAATGATCTATAAGTCGTTAAGATTGGATACTCAATGTTACTAAAGTTATTTAGAATGCCTATTAAGTTGAGTACTCAATGCTACTAACTGGAGTAATTCAAAATGCCCATATAAGGTTAGATACTCAAGCATGCTTTGTCACTTTCTTTTGCTCTCTGCTATTTGTTACTGTGTTTTTCTGTGTTTCTGGCTGTTCCAGCTGTGCTTCTATAGTGTCTTTGTACTGATCTGACGTATTTCCTTGAAATAAAAATTTACTTATTCATAGAAAAATGGGGGTTAGATACTCAAGCATGGCTTAGAAGCCAGAGCAAAATTATAAGATTTGTTTCAGGGAAGAATTTAATCTATTAAACACACACACACACATGCATCCAATGAACACTCTAATTATGTGAAGCATTCCTCCCTATTTCATTACCTCAATAGAAACTTGTGCACGTAGTTTACACCTTGGAAAATAGGCAGAATGCTTCCAAGACCCTCCATATTGGGGGTTACAGACACATAAATGCAATGGCATCCTGTAATTAGCTGGTAGATGCTCTGCCATACTCATAGAGGTGGATTGTTAGTAAAGGGTCTGATACTTTTACCAAAGGGAAGAGTTGCAATTAGCAGCAGATCATGGACTCGTTATGAAATTTAACTAGCAAAATTTCCTTGTTTCTTGTGTATACCCTGTATACTAGGATAGTGCTTTTATTTTTGTTCCTTTTTTTTAATGAAATTCTATTACTTATATAAAAAAAAAGAGTCCTTGTTTTCTTATCAAGGATTGGTATGAGGAAGTGCGTTACCATTAAAAGTTCATCATTTTTGTTCCTGCTGTCAGGGGAATGAAGATCTTATTCTTGTTCATGATGCTCTTGAGTATGGGGATTGCCATTTATCACTGGCTGTAAGTTCTAGCAGATAGCCAACTGAAACTTACTGCTTATCTCATAAATTTTACTGTTAATAATCTTGGTATATCACCGATCATAACAATCTTGGTATATCCTTTGCCCTTTTAGATTCCCAAATATGGGATTTTTGAGAACATAAATTCTCTAAAAGAGCTAGCACAAATGCCTCAATGGACCGCTGAAAAGCCTCTGCGAGTCGCTACTGGATTCACCTACGTATGATCTGTGTTTCATTTTATTATATTATGAAAAGTTCAGTTTATTTTTTTTTATTTTTTATTTTTTTTATTTTTGTAACATTTTCAGTTTGCCCTACCCTTCTGCACAGCTAGGTCCTAAATTTATGAAAGAAAATGGACTAAAGAATGTGACTTTTTCAACTGCTGATGGAGCACTGGAGGCAGCTCCTGCGGTGAGAAATGCATTCTTTCTCTATGATTTGCATATTTCTTTGTTTCTTTTTTCTATTTTCATTTTCCTCAATTTAGAACTGAATTGTTGCTGTCCATTGAGATAGTTGATCTAATCCCTTCTCATATATTAGCACAATGCATGTTGTTCTCGGGAAGAGGCTTAGAATTTCTTTTGATCCAGAATATTGATCACCCTGCTAGTCAGTTTATTTGTTATTAACATATTCTTAATATTCTTTTCCCTTTTAAAGAAGATTGTTTATTTTGGTTATCTAATTATTTATATTCTCTACTGTTTTACCAGAATAATGGTTGATGAGATAATTTGTTTGATTGTCAGTTCTGTATACAGCACTGGACAATCTCTTTTCATTTTCCCCCCTTGCTTAGAGACATAATTTTTTTGAGAGATGATAAGAATGGAAACCATAAATAAGCTAGTATGTTTTTTTTTTTTTTTTTGGTGGGGATGGAGGGGTGGGGGGAGGTTGGTCTAGTTCATAAAAAGGCACAGCAAGAAATTGAGAGATTGAATAAAAAATGGATAGAAGCACAACTAAAATAGAAATAGAAGCTAAGGGTATCCATAGCAATGGAGCTATTTTTTAGCTATTTGGCACAACAAAAAGTTACTTTATCTATTTTATCTACTCATTTTACAAAACATTCTACAGTAGTGGATCTGTTTTAGCTTTCAACACAATAAAATAATATAAACACCACAATAAAATATTCATCATATACAGTATCATCATCTCTATCTTTTTCTCTCCTCTTCGTCTCTCTCTTCTCTAATACATAGCAAGCAAACCACCACACCACAGCAACAATCACACCATGGCAAAAATCACACCACGACAATCACACCAACACACCACAGCAACCCACGGATCAACAACCCACCACCACCGACCCACAGGCCACAATCCACCGACCCACGTCCACGAAACCCATTGATCCACAAGCCACAATCCAATCAGACCACACCCATGGCACAAACCCAACACAAACACAAACACAAACCGAGCACAAACACAAACACAAACTCAGCACACATACACAAATCTAGCACAAACTTGGCGGCAATGTGGCTCGGGTAACAGATCGGTGATGGGGCTTGGGGGGATGGGGTCTCGGCCCGCCAGAACCACTCAACACGCGCCCGCCAAAACCGCTCGACCCGCGGCCACCAAAACAGAAGACCGATTGACCTGAGCACCACCGTGGTCGGCGAGCTTGCCGGCGAAGCAGAGAGGAGATGAGGGAGGTGCTAGAGGAAAAAAATGAGAAGGAAAAAACAGAAGAAAGAAGAGAAGCCGGAGAGAAAGAGAAAAAGAAAGAAAAAGAGAAAAATTTAATGAGAAAAGAGAGAAATTTAATAAAATATATATATATATATTTTTAGCTTCTTGCTACAGTGCACATTTATTTATGGATGTGCTTTGTAGCAAGAAGCTAAAAAAATTTAGGTATGCCTCCACTACTGCAACATGTATTCTGGTGTTTTGGTGGAGCTAAAATAGCTATATAGCTATTTAGCTCCACTGCTGCAAGTGCTTTAAGATGGGTTTGAAGACTGAAATAGAAATAGCCGAGCTCATTCACTGAAAACACTACTAAGTGAGCTATGCAGCGGGGAAGGCAGTCTCCAACTGAGGAGTCCAAATTGTTGGCTTCACAGGTTTCTTAAAAGGAAAATATGGCTTTTTTCCTTTTGAGGAGGGGTGTGGAGTGAATGCATAGCTGACCTTAATTTATATGAAAGGATACAGTTGTATAGTGCAATTTAGATGCTACTTTCCACTTCTTTTTTTGGTTTTGTAACTCTTCAAACCCACCATAATGCACCCCAGACTGCCCGCGTGACCGAGCTTGGCTACTTTTCTAGTTTGACTTCTGTTAGTTTTATAATAAAATAAAATAAAAATGGTAAGAAATCTTGAAATAATCAATTTTCATTGGACACCTTACTTGTCTTCCCTTGAATTCTCTCCACTTCTTCTCCACAGAGAAAGAAAAAATGATGACCCTTCAAGTACACATCTTGTTCACTATTGTGAACATGATGTACTCTTCTCAATAAAGCATTTATTACCAATCCCAAAAAAAAAAAAAAAACAATGACCCTTTTCCTCTTTATCCATCATTCTTTCGTTTGTTGTTTTTAGGTGATGGGCATAATGCTCACTAAAATGTTGATAAATATGTCCTAAAAAATCCTGAATGCTTCGACGAGCTGTGGATAACAAACAACACAGATGATCATATATGGTTCAGTTTTGTTTTGTTCAATCTGTTGTCATGTTATAGCTCTTTCTGCAGTATTTGCCTTAATAAGATTCAGCACTTCAAATATCCAATTGGTTGAAGTTGTCATAACATGGAGCTGTATGCAATGGCTTCTGAAGGAAAGTTGTGGGTCTTGGGTGACACTTCTGTATGTAAAGCAATTAAAATATGAATAAAATAATTCATTTTGTTACATTATATTTCCTGTGGAATATGTTGCCTTTTGGTTTAAGACGTTCATGGTTTGGATAATGATGTTACTAGTTAAAATGGAAATTTTGTATTGGATAGTGGTGTTATCAAGTGTAGCTGACTGCTTAATAAATACATGCTATCTCCACATGAATTTTATATAGACTACTTGTCTTTACTGTTTCAGATGGGCATAGCTGATGCAATTTTGGACCTTGTGAGTAGTGGAACAACACTGAAAGAAAACAACTTGAAAGAAATTGAAGGCGGAATTGTGTTGGAAAGCCAGGTTAGCTATCTTGGACCTTGTCAAGCATCAGATTTTGTAGTTTCTAGAATGCTATTAAAAGAGGGACTTCAGGCAACTGCTTTTGTGCACAGTTAATTTTGCATGTTGTCTTTATCACATCTTGTCTTACAACATTCTTCAGGCTGTTCTTGTTGCAAGCCGGAAAGCATTGATCCAGAGGAAAGGTGCATTGGACATAACACATGAGATTCTTGAAAGATTGGAGGCACATTTGAGGGCTGTTGGTCAGTTCACGGTATGTCATGTTCTTCTGCTGGGGCTGCATTTTATTTAAATTTAGATTTATGTTGCTTACACACTTAACTGGCAGGTTACTGCAAACATGAGGGGAAGTAGTGCGGAGGAAGTGGCTGAGAGAATACTGAGTCAGCCATCATTATCTGGACTACAGGTGTGCTTTGGAATAAAATCAATCACTTTTCTTCTCCCAACTAAGTTTCGCACAATGGTTTTTTTTAAGTAATAAAAAAAATTTTAAATGGAAAGGCTCTACCCCTAGTACACTGGAAGTATAAAGAGAGAGGCACAAAGAAATCTAAGAACACATAAAAAAAATAAAAATCTAAAGTTCTAAAATTTCCAAAAGAAAGTAAGAAGCAAAGCCCTCAATCGCCCTCAAGGTTTCCCATTTTTAGTTTTCATATTTGGATGAGTGAATCACAGATCATGATTTGGATTTTTAATCACCATTCCTGAATTTCAGGAGCTTTTCTTAATCCATTATATTTGTGCAGGGACCTACTGTAAGTCCAGTATTTCGTAAACGTGATGGGAAGGTAGTCTCGGATTACTTTGCCATAGTCATATGTGTACCCAAAAAGGCACTGTACAAGTCTGTACAACAACTGAGAGCGGTGAGCCTTTTCATTATCTTTTTTTTTTTTATAAGTCCATTTTAGTATTTATGTTAAATTACTGACTGTCCTAAAAGCTTAAGCTATTAGGAAATTGTGAGTTTAATCACTTAATCATAATTTTAACACTCCCCCTCACTTGTGGGCCTAAACTTCCCCTTAATAAGCGGGAGCCCAACAAGTGGGAATTTAACATTTTAAATGAGAGGTAGAGTGAAGACAAGGATTGAACTCAGGATCTCCTGCTCTAATACCATGTTAAATTACCAATTGTCCCAAAAAGTTAAGTTATTAGGAAATGGTGAGTTTAATCACTTAACCATAATTCTAACAATCTATATGTAATATTAATTATTTGTAATGTTATGTATGCTTGTTTTTCCGTCTCTCCTTACGTGTCATGAGGAAAATGTTAGTTCTTTGGCTCAGGCTTGTGTGTCATTCTGTGGCTTGGATTGATATTTTCCCATTAGACTAGTGTTTAGCCTTTTGGATTAAAAGATGATACTAGAGTAGCAAATGTTTTAGCTCTGTGAGTTATCTGCTCTATCTCTGATGGATAATTTTACAGAATTAACCAGCTTTTGAAAGGTTCACCTCTCCCCCCTAGGATTGATAAGATCTTTTAATGTATGGACAAGCTAGGTATTTCATAAGAAACAAATGTCTTGACCTTTACAATTGAAACCAGCTTGTTTTTAAACAGGTTGGCTCAACTTAACCTGGTATGTCATGCCGGTTTGTCCAGTTTATGTAGCACCAGTTACTGAGTTTTGCGTCTTAACATGTAGATTTTGAACTCATAAGAATTCTCTGTGCCCATCTTTTGTATTGAACTATAGAATATATGTTAAAAAACAAGGACACTATTTTCTGGCATCTCTCATCTCTCTAGGGATTTTTGTATCTGGTTCCACATTGAATTGAGTTTCCCCGACCAGAAATCCACCTGCAAACTTAATTGTTTGGATATTGGCTGATGCAGGTTGGAGGCAGTGGAGTTCTTGTTTCTCCTTTGACCTACATTTTTGATGAAGAGACTCCAAGATGGCGCGAGCTTCTCAGAGAACTTGGACTTTAGTCCATTGTAGTAAATGTGTAGAGCATGTTTTTGCAGCTATGTTGTTTGCATCAATGTTGAAGAGGTTTTTGTGCTCATCCCAGCTAGAAGGCAGACTTGATCATACACGATGTACTTTAGTCATGAATTTTTCAAGCAATATTTGTTCTCTTACTTTTTATATTTATATGATTGACTTTTTTTTTTTTTAATAATTTACATATATTTTGTTTATTGATCTGTAATGTATGTTGCACGGGCATAGTACTAGTTGTAGTTTATTTGGTTGTTATGGCTCACTTGTGAACATGAAGGGTTGTTGTTTTATCGTAATTATACTCACTCCCACATCAAGCCGATCGTTTGCAGATAAAGGCTTTCCACATATGTAGCTGCCTCCATTTTTGGCTTGGGATCATATAATATACCTTTATAGTTGTAATATGTCAAATTGTATTCTATCAATTTGTAATAGCATTCTAAACTAATTCCAACCCTTTTCACCATTCTTTGACGCGCACATAGGCCTCAAACAAGTGCCCAAATATGGAATGGTCGCCAATCTAGTCCAAGATTCCTTCATCACCCATAGCTGAACGCACAAGTTTTTGCGAGATTTGCCGGTGCACATAGATAGACAGGTGTTCTCCAAAAGTCCCTGACTCCCGTAAACCCGATGTATAGAATTGTTTTCCTGATGATCCATCTCTTATACAATACAAAACAGATTCGGGCCATAGCAGCTCATGAAATATCTCCTCTGCCAAGTCAAAATAAATGAATGACGGCTTCACATATTTCCTAGCACTCCAATAAATTGCCCCATTGCAGAGGTAGTCTTTGGGATCAATGGAACACTGTAGTTACAAATATTGTCCACATCCACTAGAATTGTCTTCCAAGTAAAGGTCTTGAATGAAAAGATCTCAATCCTTTTCATATCAAAAGGGAAAATCTGGTAGGGCGTTACTATCAGTAGAATAATCATAGCCAAAACCAAAACGGTAAAACCAATAAGACATTGAATCAGGTGTTGATGTTGGTCTTGGTATGTTTTTGTAACTTTAGGTAGATGGTTTCCAAACCAAATATTCAGATGTGCGTTTGCGCCTATTTTATATAATTCAATACATACCAAGCCATTGCAAGAAGCCAAGTTTGTCTCAACATATTCTTCACCTCACAATGGAAAACCCTGAAAATCAACATCAACTGGTTGACCATGAACGCGGGTTTGAAATAGTGCTTCATAACCTAACGATAAAACACAATTGTCACTAAAAACAAGGACGTTCATGTAGCTAGGGTTTTGAGATGCTCTATGAAAATTGGATTTAGCGGGTTGGCGACTACTGATCAAAGTGTGTCCTGGTTTGGATACGCATTTGAATCGCATGAGAGACTTCACTGGTAGTCTTGAAAGTATGTTCTTGACCAAGGCCAGCCCAAGGCCTAGGCAACTTAGGCTTAGGCCTAAGGTCCCACAACAAAATAAAAAATTCCCTATTAAAAAAAGGCCCCATCTCCCTTCATAAAAGACCCAAAATTTTATAAAAATATAACATTTTTTTTAAATAATTGATACTTTTTTTTAAGAGTGATGCAAAAAATATCACAAATTTTTACTATAGGTTTAATTGACATATCACACAAATCACATAAAAGTTTAATTCAAATACAAATAAATTAAGTTGTTGAAATTTATCAATTACAGTTATTATTATATTATATTGTGAACATTTTGTAATATCTTTAGTATTTTTTTTTTTTTTTTCATTTCTAACAAGGCTTCCAAAATAGAAGACCAATAGAAATTTAAGCCATTTGAAACCCTAAAATGTTTCAAAAAAGATGCCGCAAATGTGATAGATCATCAATGATGACTAATTTCCTCTAATAGTTTGAGATTTTAATTTTTGTAAACTAATCTCTTACAAAGCTACACATCAAATAATATCTATCTCTTTCTCTTAAAAAGAATATATAAAATTAAAATTTATTTTACAACTGTACTTAACTATGCATAGTCATATATCAAAGTTAAAGGAAGTTTCTTTTTTTAAAAATAATATATATTTTTTAGTTCTTTTTTGTTTAAATTTATGGTTCAACTATGATATTCAACTCTCTATATGAAATCAACCTTAGTTTAGTTAGTATTATTCATCAATTTCTATATTTACATCAAATTAGTCGTAATTTAATTAGTATTATATAATTTTATTTAATTAATGTATACATATAAAAAGGCCCCATATAAAATTTTCGCCTTAGGCTCCAAACTTTCTTAGGTTGGCCCTGTCTTTGATGAGGTCATTTGGGATTGTTAAGCTTCGCCACCATGCCTTGCAGATCCGCATGCTTTAGTTCAGGTCCTGGGCTTTCTATAATCAATATATATAGAGAAAGAAAAAAAATGATTAAATAGTTATGATGTTTCCTGGAAAATCAGTAAGTTGAATGATACAGATTCTGTTGATGCAAGACCTGAAAGGAAAACAAAGATAGTCAAAGGTGACCAGTGGAGATCTGGTCAAAGATCCTCCGATGACAAAGTTAGTTCTGTTTGTTGTAATAATTGTAAATGAAAGAAAATTATGCCTCTCTTCCTTACCTTCCCGCAAGTGAGTCCTTTATATAGTGTTTGCTTAAGGCAGTTACTTTGTAACTTCTCCTGTCATTGAGGATCTTTGAGGTAACTTCCTTAACTACTATGGAAGTTACAACATTTGGGGTTTCATCCTTAACCGTTTATTATAGAACGGTTGGTAATGATGAAACATTGCATCTGATGAGAGCAGATGTAAATCTCTTTCGTCTTATTTGTCCGTCTTCAAGTACGAACGAGACATTGTTTCAATGTCTCGTCCATCTGTCCTTTGGGACGGACGAGACACTGTTACAATGTCTCGTCTATCTATCCTTCAGGACAGATTAGACTGCTTTGGACAAGTTCCTTGAGATTTTATTAATGGTCCCTTTTTCTTCATGGACGAGGCATGTGGACGAGCTGGGAGTTAGCTTTTTCTCCAACACCATCAGTTGCCCCCTGTCCACATGAGTCGTCCAACAAATTGGGTGATTTGTCGACACGTCCTTGGACACACATAACTAGTGTCAATTGAATCAATATGCCACATGTTAATATTTTATTGGCAATTAGTCTCGTCGATTCAGTTTTTCAAGGTAGGTGCCATGTGTCATTTTCGTATTGGTAGTGTCGTTTTAAATGCGCATATCGACATCCTATAAATAGTGGAATACCTCCCTTAGCCCTTTTCATTTTAGAAATTTTCTTCCTTGACATCCACCGTCTAGGAGTTTCTCTTCGTTTAGAGTCCTTGTCCGTTTACAGCCAGGAATTCCTCTTCTCTTTGTCTTTAGGTTATAAGTTTCTTTTGCCAAAAATGTCAGTTACTTCATCGTCTGCTGATAGTATCGATAAGGAGATAGACGAGTATTATGATAACAGTAGTGATAGGTCTAGTTCTAGTAGTACTAGTGACGCCAGTGAAGGAGGTGCGGACAAGGATTATTCTTCTGGGGCCCCTGGGTTCCCTCTTGAAGCCTTACAAGAACAACTTAGGAGAGCTTCTAGCTCTCAAGCCAAGTCCTCGCCCAATGTTCCTCCATCTAATCCGACGGACGAGGAGGAGACCGTCTTTAGTTGTGCTATTGGCGTTCATTCCAAGACGGATGAACAAATACTTAGCAATCTTAAATCTTGGTACCAAATTCCGGACGAGTTTAATCCTAGGCTGCCCACCCATGAAGAGTGGTGTTGTAATCCTCGTTCTGGAATTGGCGTCTATGAAGCTTACTTCCTGGGTGGCCTTAGATTTCCATTAAATGCATTCGCTAGAGAATTGTTAGTTAGGTTAGGCTTAGGTGTTTGCCAATTTAATCCCAATGCGTGGAGACTAATCATCTCCATGCAAATTTTGTGGAGGGAAGTTTTTGGTGAGGATCGTCCTCTCACTGTGGACGAATTCCTTTATAGCTACAAACCTTCTAAAATAAGCCAATCCGAGGGTTTTTATCAGTTTACCGCCAGGGCGAATGATTGTAGATTAATCAAGTCCTTAGCTTTGTCTGATAGGAAATGGAAGACATAATACATCTTTATTTCTGGTTTTTGGGCAGGGAACCCTGTGGACGTTGGCAGGGATCCCTTTCCTCCATATACTGGGGATTTAAGGAACCTTCGTCTTGAAGGTACGTCCCTCCCCCTTATTTACCTTTTTCTTCTTTATTTTCTATTCTGCAATTTCTAACCTCTGCTTACTCATTGAATTGCAGCCGCCAAACGACCATCTTTAAGTAAATTTCATCGTGACCGCGTCCACAAGGCTTGTCTTCACACACACAGGAGTTTTCATTCTCTAGTCACTCTTAGACGTCTTGCAAAGTGGGGCTTTGGTCCTGAACCGTCAAACGAAGCAATTGCACACGAGGTTACTGTGCGCAAAAGTAAGTTTTGAGTTTAAAGTTTTTTTTTTTTTAAATATATATATATATATATATGTAATACATCCTTGACCTGTGTATTATCTTATCTCAAGAATGTCAACGATGAAAGTAAACAAAGGGAAGGAAGTTGTGGGTGAGGGAAAGCGTCTAGAAGTTCAGCCTTAGGATCGTCCTGAGGTTCAAACACAGATTCATCCTTCGACTGGGGATAAGAGAAAGCTCTTACCAAAAAACCTTGATCTAGAGGGGCTCCCCAATCGTCGAGACAAAAGAATGAAGCACAGCTTGTCCAAGGGGGTTAAGTCTAAAACTCCTCAGTCCCAACCCTCCATTCAGATAGTTGAGGTGGACTCGTCCACTCCGATTTAGTCCACCCCATCCAAAGATCCTTCGTCCAAGGTTCCTTCATCCAAACTTGCTGTGCCTGGCTCGTCCCAGCCTTTTGAAAAGTCTTCTACAAACATCATTGAAAATGAAGATCTAGCTTGGGAGCGTTTTCAAATGGCTGTCTTGGACGAGGACATAAACGTCTGTTATGACATAGGCTTAAAGGAGTTTGAACACTCTGGTGTTCATGACTCTTTAAGGTATATTCTCATTCCTTTCTCGTCCTTGTTTATCTAACAATTTTTTCCTTCGTTTATCCATCCTTTGCTTTTTTCTTTATAGGCCATGTCCAAGTTTATGGCAACGTCCAGACAGGCGATAGAGCTAGACAAGACGAGAGTCCTGTTGGAGACAAGGATTCAATAAGTGAACGATGATTGCAAAAAATGGGCTAGGGTGGCTGCCAAGGCTAAGGAGGACGTCGCTGAGCATAAAAAGCTGATTAAGGAGCTAGGGACTGATGCATTGGAAAAAGACACTCGTATTAAGCATCTATAGAAAGTGAACGAAGAGCTGAGTGTTCATCTTTCTGAGGCCAAAGAGGATGCTGTGGCTGAATTCAAATCGTCCAAAGCGTACACAGACGCCCTAGATCGTCACTATGCAGCTGGTTTTGAGGATTTCAGAATGGATGCTATTGAGAACTTCCCTGAAGTCGACTTTAGCTCAATCAAACTCAACCTTGCTGCTACCACTAGTTCTCTTATTCAGACTGGCTCTGATGATGTCAATATTGAAGATGACGCTTCCACTCAGCCACCCTTGGACGATCCTAAAGTCAATGCTCCTCCTACTTGAAGACGGGTCTTTTAATGCTAATTATCCTTGTACCTTTTTTCTTTATTGTAATCAAAATACATTAGATTCGTCCATAGTTTCTAGGACAAGTCATTAAACAACTATTTTCAAAGGGTGTTTGGACATGGGTCATCCACCCTTAAAACAATTTGAACAAGTGTTTGTTTTGTTTTTGTTTATGATATGGATGAATGTTTCTGCATGACAGGTTTTGAACTTTGATTCGTCCATAGAAAGAGTTTTCTCCTTTTTTAACATTGGCATATACCCACTTTTTTTTTCTTTTTTGAATTTATGAAGTATAACTTTGTTTACGTGAAATGGTAGTTATCAACTTTACTCATCTTTTGATTTAGTTGATCTTCACATTTGATTAAGGATAAGACACTCGTCTATGCATTTCCTCGTCCATGAACTGGATAAGACACTCATCTATGTATTTCCTCGTCCATGAACTGGATATGCACGATGCCTTACTTCGTCCATGATGTGGACAAACATGCCTTGGGCTTTGTGGTTCGCCCAAGGTATGTAGGCTTTAACTCGTCCTTTACTTTGAACGAGCATGCCTTGATTCTGCTTTACCCTTAGGAGGGTTTGTTGGCATTACATCTCCGTGTCTAGAGAATTTTTCATCTTGAGCTTTCTTGGCCTTCTCGTGGGTTAATTTGAACAGAAGTAATATGAAACTAGTAATTCACACAACATTATGTACATAGCATAAATATTGTTCATAGACAAGGCATATGCTTTATGAACTAATGCCTGCCTTGAGAATACATACAAGCCAATCCATAACTTTGTTCATAACCTTATCACAATAACAATAAAGCAATACTTGATATAGCATAGTAGCAAAGAAACACTAAAAACATGCAGATAATATATATATATATATAAACAAGTAAATGCAGGCTTTTAAGGTCATTAAGAACTATATTTGTCCATGCTAGCACCTTACTGGTAGTACCTCCTTAAGTGTTCAACATTCCAAGGATGTTTCAATTTTCTCCTGTCTAGGGCCTCCAAGTAGTAGGATCCTTGTCTTTTACAGTTGATCACTTGTAGAGTCCTTCCCAGTTAGGTTCCAGTTTTCCATGAGCTGTGTTCTTGGTTGCCATAGAGACCCTTTTTAGAACGAGGTCTCCTATGTTGAATCGCCTTGGCTTCACCATTACATTATATTGCCTAGCCATAAGGTTTTTATACCTTGCCACCCTGTGCTCTGCATCCATCCTTACCTCATCTATTAGATCAAGGTTTAGATGTAGTTGTTCTTCATTATCTTTCTCCTGATATGCCTTCACCCTATGGTTGGCCATGTATACTTCTGCAAGTATGACCGCCTCACTTTCCGTAGGCTAACTTGAAAGGAGTTTCCCCTGTAGGAGTTCTTACAGTCGTCCTGTATGCCCACAAAACACCTGGCAATTCATCTGGCCACACTTCCTTTGCCCCCTCAAGTTGAGTCTTGATGATTTTCAACAAGGATCGATTTGCCACTTCAGCTTGGCCGTTTGCCTGTGGATGGGCTGGTGAGGAATAATGATTTTGAATTCCGAAGTGTTCACAGAAGTCTCTGAAAAGTGCATTTTCAATTTGCCGTCCATTGTCAGACACCAGGACTCGGGTACTCCAAATTTACACAGGATACTTTTCCTTTTGACATTTTGTTGGCTTATATTTACTAAGGGTTCTGCTTCCACCCACTTGGTGAAATAATCTATCCCCACCACCAAGAATTTCATCTGCTTGGTTCCGAGTGGAAAAGGGTCTAAGATGTTTAAGCCCCATTATGCGAAGGGCCATGGAGCCATCATTGGTGTGAGGTACTCGAACGACTGTCTAGGGATATTATCGAATCTTTGGCATTGATCGCAGACTTTGACATACGCCTTGGCATCTGCTTGCATGGTTGGCCAGTAATACCCTGCTCGGACGATTTTGTGGATGAGTGATAGGGCTCTAGAATGATTACCGCATGCACCCTCATGAACCTCCCTTAACACATAATTGGCCTCATCTAGTGTTAAACATCTGAGATAAGGTTGAGAAAAGTCTCGTTTGTATAACACTTTGTCCATGAGGACGTACCTCGCGGATCTGGTTCGAAGGCGTCTAGCCTCATCCTTGTCCTCTAGGAGTCGTCCATCCTTCAAATACATCATAATAGGTGTCATCCAATTTTCTCCTCCTCCCATTTGGTGTACTTTTGGAATATCTATGCTAGGTGTATATTGGACTTCGTCACACTCGCCTGCGGCATCATCTGCTGAAGCTCCTTTGCCAAGGTATCTGTTTCCATATTTTCTTCTCTTGGAATTTGTACAAAGTCAGCTTTCTCAAACTTTTTCGTAAGGCGCATCACCTTATTTAGATACTTCTTCATTCATCCTTCTTTAGCTTCGTACATTCCGTTTACTTGACCCATGATCAGTTGAGAGTCTCCCAAGGCAAGTATTGACTTTGACTTTACGGATTTTGCTAACTCCAACCCTTTTAGTAAGGCTTCATACTTCACTTCATTATTAGTTGTCGGGTATTGTAAACGAACTTTGTACTTCAACTTATCTCCTTCTGGGGACTGTAGGACAACTCCTATCCCTCCTGCATGTTGTGTAGACGAACTGTCTATATGGACAACCCATTTTTCCTCGTTGTCCGTCTCTTCTAAGTCACTATAGCTTGGTGTGAACTCCGCAATGAAATTTGCCAAGGCCTGTGCTTTTATTGCATGTCGTGGTTGATATTTGATGTCAAAGTCACTAAGCTCAACAGCCCATTGGATCAAACGTCCTACAGCTTCCAATTTGTTCATTGCCTTCTTGAGCAGATGATCTGTCATGACATTAATCACATAAGCTTGGAAATAATGTCTTAGCTTCCTGGAAGCCATTATCAATGCGAAGGCCAATTTCTCCATTCGCATATATTGTCCTTCTACTCCCCTCAATGCCTTACTGGTATAGTACACAAGCTTTTGTACTTTGCCTTCTTCTTTTACCAACACTGAGCTTACGGCATGCGGGGTGACTGCCAAGTACAAGTATAACTCTTCTCCTGACACGGACGGGCTCAGTAAAGGAGCCATAATGAGATACTCCTTCAAATCTTCAAAAGCATTCTGACACTCATCGGTCCATTCAAATGCTTTTTTAAGAACCTTAAAAAATGGCAAACATTTGTCAGTAGCTTTAGAAACAAACCTGTTAAGAGTAGCGACTCGTCCGGTTAGGGACTGGACTTCTTTAACATTTCGCAAAGGCTTCATGTCCAGTATTACTTGAATTTTATCAGGATTTGCTTCAATCCCTCTATGGGAAACCATAAATCCGAGGAATTTTCCTAATGACACTCCAAAAGCACATTTGCTAGGGTTGAGCTTCATATGGTATCGTTTAAGTGTATCAAATGTTTCTTGCAAATCGTCTAGATGATTTTCCTCATCCTGACTCTCCACCAGCATGTCATCTACACACATTCTCCATTTGCCGTTCGCCTTCTTGACCATTACTACGTTGGCCAACCAATTCGGATAATACACTTCTCGAATGAACTTTGCTTTAATAAACTTTTGAACTTCTTCTTTGATAGCATTATTTCTCTCAGGTGCGAACACCCTCTTCTTTTGTCGCACTGGCTTGTAGGAAGGACATACATCAAACAACGGGTAATAACACTAGGATCTATACTCGGCATGTCCTCATGACTCCAAGCGAACACATCAATGTTTCTCTTTAAAAGCTGGACAAGGTCCTTCTTAATTTTTTCTTTCAATTCTGTCCCAACCCTGGCACACCTCTCAGGGTTATTTTCATCTATGGAAATTTTTTCTAACACTTAGGTGGGTTCAGCCACAATTCTTTTTTCTTCTATACTCATCATCTGCACTTGCTCGTCTATGGCAAGCATGGCCAAATAACACTCCCTTGCTGCCAACTGGTCTCCTTGGACTTGTCCTACCCCATGCTCCGAGGGAACTTGATTGACAGGTGGTAAGTAGACGTGATTGCCTTCCAAATATTTAGAGTTGACCTTTCAAGTATGGCATTGTATGAGGACGAGCAATCTACCACAAGGAAATTTACATCTCTGGTTACCTACTGCGGATATGCCCCTACCAACACTGGCAATGTAACAGTACCTATAGGCTATACCTTCATTCCTCCAAAACCTACTAGAGGCGATTGTACTAGACGAAGCTGGTCTTGTTCAACCCTCATTTGCTAAAAGGCTGGATAATATAGAATGTCTGCTGAGCTTCCATTGTCCACTAATACTCTCCTAGTTGTGTAGTCAGCAATAAGCAAGGTGATAACAATAGCATTATCGTGAGGATGGTGAATTCTCTCGGTGTCCTCGTTTGTGAAAGTAATCGTCTATTCGTCCGTGGACCTTGCCTTTGGTGATCGTCCGGAAAGTTGGACGCTCTGCACTGCCTTCAAGTATGCCTTTTTTGACTTGGACGACTGGCCTGTTGAACTCCCTCCAATGATAACTCTTATTTCTCCTAGCGTCGGTCGTGATAGTTCTTCTACCTTCCCTTTCAATTTTTCATCCTTATGGACTCATCCAAGGAAATTCCTCAGCTTTCCTTATCTTATGAGGTTCTCGACTTGCTACTTTAGATCAAAACACTCGTCCGTATCATGCTCATGATCCCTATGGAAGCGGCAATATTTGTTCCTGTTGCGCTTGTTGGGATCCCCCTTCATCTTCTTTGGCCATTTCAGCAACGGGTCATCTTTGATTTGCATCAGAACTTGCTCAAGTGGCATATTTAACGGAGTATATTGCTGATTGCGTGCTGTAGAACCTGTCTTTTTATCTCGGTCTTTTTTATCATCCGTCCATCCTTCTTTGGACGAGGACCTTGTTCTGGGTGGCGATTTGTCTCCATTTTTTCTGTCCTCTTTCTCTTCTTAGCTATGATCGCATCTTCTACATTCATGAAGTTTTGAGCTGAATGGACAAGTTCAGCCATGGTTTGAGGCTCTTGCTCATAGAGTTTGTGGATGAACAAATCAGAATGAACTCCATTGTAGAAAGCTGCCAACAGCAATTTGTCATCCATCTCGTCCACTGTCAAGGCTTTCTTATTAAAATGAGTGATAAACGACCGCAAACTCTCATTTTCCCCCTGTTCAATTGTTAGCAGATTGGACGTAGAACGTTTGTGTCTCTGACCACCTATGAAATTATTGACAAACAACTTACTCAATTCTTCAAAAGAATTTACTGAGTTAGGGGGTATTTTGCTGAACCACACTCTGGCTGGAACTTTAAAGGTGGTAGGAAAGGCTCTGCACATTATTTCATCCGACACCCCTTGAAGATGCATAGTGGTCTTAAAGGTGGCAATGTGGTCAAAAGGATTTCAATTCCCGTCATATGAATCTAGAGAAGGCATCTTAAACTTTGGTGGCAAGGGATGGCCGTTGATAGATGTCGTAAAAGGAGAATCAATCCTGTGAACCAAGTCTTCTACTGGGTTTGTCCTCCTCATATTCTCCTTCATTTCATCCATAGCCTTTTTCATTTGGTCCATCTCCTTTTCCAAATGAGGCACCCTCCGCGAAGTGGTACCTCTTGATTGACCTCCATGTTCAACATTATCTCTGTCCTCTTGACTCCAAGTTTGCCCTCCTTCTTCATGCTCTCCATGCATTTGTCTTCTCAAGTCAATCTCCCTCCTTAGTGATTGATTTTAGCGAGTTAACTCTGCCATTGCCACCGCCATAGAGTGCATATGTTGGACAGGGGATGTATGCATGGCTGGTGCAGATTGATGATCACAGTGAGGGTTACTTGATGCATCCCTGCTTTCTTAATGGCCTGGGCTAGTAGCTCTCGATCTGGTCCGAACCATCAACTTTTTTTCTTGGAAAAATAAATTGTAAAACAATTATCGATCCCTACAGACGACACCAACTGATGTTTCCTGGAAAATCAGTAAGTTGCATGATACGGATTTTGTTGATGCAAGACCTAAAAGGAAAACAAAGATAGTTAAAGGTGACCGGTGGAGATCCGGTCAAAGATCCTCCGATAACAAAGTTAGTTCTGTTTGTCGTAATAATTGTAAATGAAAGAAAATTATGCCTCTCTTCCTTACTTTCCCACAAGTGAGTCCTTTATATAGTGTTTGCTTAAGGCAGTTACTTTGTAACTTCTCTTGTCATTGCGGATCTTTGAGGTAACTTCCTTAACTGCAATGGAAGTTACAACATTTGAGGTTTCATCCTTAACCGTTTATTATAGAACGACTGGTAATGATGAAACATTGCATCTGATGAGAGCAGATGTAAATCTCTTTCGTCTTATTCGTCCGTCTTCAAGGACGGATGAGACATTGTTTCAATGTCTCGTCCGTCTATCCTTTGGGACGGACGAGACAATGTTACAATGTCTCGTCTGTCTATCCTTCAGGACGGATTAGACTGCTTTGGACGAGTTCCTTGAGATTTTGTTAATGGTCCCTTTTCTTCATGGACGAGGCATGTGGATGAGCTGGGAGTTAGCTTTTTCTCCAACACCATCAAGTTATAGTTTAAATCCAGTAATTAGAAATGTAACAAATTAAAATTTATAGTTTCAAAAGTATTAAACCCTAACAATTCAAAAAGTAACAAATGAAACCCGCAACTTATTAGAAGCAAAATGGCAGGTAGCACCAAAAATGAAAGGGTCCATCCTAAGCAAAGTTGTGTGTTAATTTGGGGTATTGTGTGCTGTCTTCGCTTTGTAAAAGTTGTTGGTTGTGCCCCTGCATTGCATCACATAACACATATGTATTTGAATAGTATAACTATTAGTGCTTTAAAAAAACAAAGATGTTTGTAAGAGCATATCTCTTTGCATAGAGTCTTAGATATTTAGTTATTATTTAGTTATTATTTAAATAACTATAATTACTCGATAACTTTAGCTTATCTACCTCAACCTGATAATATCAAGTTCAAAATCATATATAATAAGTTTATTATTAAAAAAAAAAAAATCAAGTAAACAACAACATGCTTTAAAAAGGGATATAATTAAGCTTTGAGAGGTTTCTTACCATCAGAAAGAATAATGTAAATGATTGTGGGTGCATATTAGTGTTTCAGCTCTGTTTTAGAGCTTGATCTTGTTACATGGACTTCAATTATATGTGCACATGCATTCTAGATGTTATCTTTTTAGTTTTTACATGGATTGCAATCTAATTATCAACTATAATTAGATAATTGATAATTTTTCAATTATAAGGATAAAATAGCTATGGGTTTAGGTTGGATGCTTATATCCCAAAAAAAGGTTTGCATGAAAGAGACGACCATTTCATGAGGTTAACTCCTACTTATGAAAAACTAATTAGAATTAAGCAATAGCATCACTAATCTGGAAAATTAATATAGAGGATCAGATGGAAAATTAATAACAACAATGACTTGTCCAGCAAATTAACATTAATGACTGGTCCTACTAATGACAAGCTACTTTTGTCAAATTCGGCAGTGCCCTTAATTTTTACTCACATCAAAGCAAAGGCTGCTAGCAAGATTCTACTACTAGCAAATTCACAAGAAGCTGCAAAATGTGAATCTATTAAAATACAATATTTATAAAATTTAATCCTTTACACAAAACAATAGAATTATACAAGTTAAAGACCCAAACAACAAGTACAAGGAACAATATGTCCAAATATAATTACAAAATAGAGTTAACAACTCACCTGACCTAAAACGATAACTGATATCCACTTAAATTAAATAAACTGTGAGGATTAAAAACCTTTAAATTTAATGGTCAAGAGTTGGTTGGGTACCATAGCCACTAAAAAAAGATGGGGAACCATAGAATAACTCTTAAAATAAAAAGAATATATATGGTAGTAAATGTAAGCCAAACATAGCCTCTCTCATATATTTTTCGAGAAAAGCGGCAGGTCATTTCTCTCTTTCAAAAGCAATGTTGCTCCAGCCTCAACGCCTTCATTCCCCTTCAAACGCACCGTTTTGGTGTGCTGCGCTCCGTCGCAGCAGTCCCACTTGGCGCTGATGAACGGGCTCGCCGCTCCGGTCCCCGAACGAACCGAGATCTCTTACTTTAGATCTTCTCAAAGTACGCATTGCTTTTTTTTTTTTTTTTCCTCTCTGTTTGGTTCCCGAGAAAATTGCATTGCATTGAAATTTCTTATAACTTTTGTCTTTTTTGTGTGAAAGGATTGTCGATTGTCTGTGAAGCAAGTGAATCCACGAGAATACGTTGCGCAAATTCCTCAGGTATGCGAAAGCGTTTCGTTGTTTTTTGTGAATTGCATTTGTGAGAATTAGAAATAGGCTTAAATACGTTGTTGGTCCCTAAAGTTTTGTGCATGAGCGATTTTAGTTTTCTTGGGACCAAAAATTGATCATTTCGAGTTTATGAGCATAATGCTCACTAAAATGTTGATAAATATGTCCTAAATTAAGAATCCTAAACGCTTCGACAAGCTGTGGATAACAAACGACATGGATGATCGTATATGGTTCAGTTTTGTTTTGTTCAGTCTGTTGTCACGTTACAGCTCTTTCTGCAGTATTTGCCCTAATAAGATTTAGCACTTCAAATATCCAATTGGTCAAAGTTGTCATAACATAGAGCTGTACGCAATGGCTTCTAAAGGAAAGTTGTGGGTCTTGGGTGACAGTTCTGTATGTAAAGCAATTAAAATATGAATAAAATAATTCATTTTGTTGCATTATATTTCCCGTGGAATATGTTGCCTTTTGGTTTAAGACGTTCATGGTTTGGATAATGATGTCACTAGTTAAATTGGAAATTTTGTATTGGATAATGGTGTTATCAAGTGTAGCTGACTGCTTAATAAATACATGCTATCTCCACATGAATTTTATATAGACTACTTGTCTTTACTGTAAATTCAGATGGGCATAGCTGATGCAATTGTAGACCTTGTGAGTAGTGGAACAACACTGAAAGAAAAAAACTTGAAAGAAATTGAAGGTGGAATTGTGTTGGAAAGCCAGTTAGCTATCTTGGACCTTGCCAAGCATCAGATTTTGTAGTTTCTAGAATGCTATTAAAAGAGGGACTTCAGGCAACTGCTTTTGTGATAGTTAATTTTGCATTTTGTCTTTATCACATCTTGTCATACAACATTCTTCAGGCTGTTCTTGTTGCAAGTCGGAAAGCATTGATACAGAGGAAAGGTGCATTGGACATAACACAAGATTCTTGAAAGATTGGAGGCACGTTTTGAGGGTTGTTGGTCTGCCGGCATTATCTGGACTGCAGGTGTGCACAATTGTGGGAAACTTAGTTGGGAGAAGAAAAGTGATTGATTTTATTCCAAAACACACCTGCAGTCCAGATAATGCTGGCTGACTCAGTATTCTCTTGGCCACTTCCTCCACACTACCCCTCATGTTTGCAGTAACTTGCCAGTGAAGTGTGTAACCAACATAAAACTAAATTTAAATAAAATGCAGCCCTAGAAGAAGAACATGACATACCATGACCTGTACAACAACTGAGAGCGGTGAGCCATTTTATTACCTATATTTTTTGATAAGTCCATTTTATTATCTATATTTAATATTAATTATTTGTAGTGTTAGGTATGCTGGTTTTCCCATCTCTCTTTACGATGTCTTGAGGAAAATGTTAGTTCTTCGGCTCAGGCTTGTGTGTCATTCTGTGGCATGATTTGATATTTTCCCATTAGACTAGTGTTTAGCCTTTTGGATAAAAAGATGGTACTAGAGTAGCAAGTGTTTTAGCTCTCTATCAACATAGCCTAGTGTTTAGCCTATGATTAAACAGAGCTAAAACATTTGCTACTCTAGTTAATATTTAATCATAGACTAGTGTTTAGCCTTTCTCTTATAGCTAATTTTACGGAATTAACTAGCTTTTGAAAGGTTCACCTCTCCCCCCTTCTGTACGAAACAGACAAGAAGGAAAATAAGAATATAGCAACCATGTCAAACACTGTCTCAATCTTTCTCACTTTTTTAGGTTCCAACACTAACCCACTTCACAAAACTCTCTCAAAAACTCTTGTTTTACTTCACAACAATACCAAGTCACCAGACTCTCTGAAATTTCACAGAATACTCTGTCTTTGTGACTCTAAAGCCTCAAAATTTCTCACTTTTTAAAAGTTTTGACACAATACCCAATTCAGAAAACTCTCTCAAAAACTCAAATTTTGCATCAAATTCACCACAAGACTCTGTTACTGTTACTGTTTCTGTTCCTGTTTCGATCCTTGAGAAAACAGAGCAATGGAGGGAGTGATAGTTAAGGAAGAAGAAATGGTGACGTACGGTGTGGGATCATCGTCCTCTTCATCTTCGAGCATTTCACTGCAACCAATGGAGGGGTTACACGAGGTGGGCCCCTCTCTATTTCTGACCAAGACCTTTGAAATGGTGGAAGACCCAGCAACTGACTCGATCGTGTCGTGGAGCAGAGCTCGCAATAGCTTCATTGTTTGGGACTCTCACAAATTCTCCACTGCCCTTCTTCCTCGCCACTTCAAGCACAGTAATTTCTCAAGCTTTGTTCGCCAGCTCAATACATGTGATTTCAGAAAGGTTGATCCTGATCGATGGGAATTTGCAAATGAAGGGTTTCTGGCAGGGCAAAAGCATCTATTAAAGACCATCAAAAGAAGAAGCCATGTCACACAGGGTACGCAACAACAAGGAGGAGGAGCTTGTGTTGAATTGGGATAATGTGGGTTAGAAGGTGAGCTTAAGATATTAAAGAGAGATTGAGGCTTGCTAATGGCCGAAATTGTGAGGTTGAGGCAGCAACAACAGAATTCAAGGGAACAAATGATTTCAATGGAGGATAGGTTACAGACCACAGAGAGGAAACAGCAACAGTTAATGAATTTTCTTGCTAAAGCACTCAATAATCCATCCTTTATCCAGCAATTTAGTCAGATGAGTGCTCAAAGAAGAGGAATACCAGGGTGTTGAAATTGGACAAAAGCGTAGACTTACTGCAAGCCCAAGTGTGGAGAATTTGCAAGAAGACGTGTCTGTGTTGGCAGGCAGTAACCAAGTTGTGGACTTTACAAGCCAAGATCAAGAAGAAACGGCAACTATGGAAACATTTTTCTTAGCTGCCTTGGACAATGAATCAAGCAGTGATATCAATGACCCCATTGCAAGTTCAGTACCCACAAGAAGTGGTGCCAATTTGGATTCTGTCAATGAGACCATATGGGAAGAACTATTGAATGAAGATCTAATCACTGAAAATCTGGAAGAAGAAGCTGTGGTTGGTGATAAGTTGGAAATTGATGTGGAAGTGGAGGATTTGGTCGCAGAACCTGACGACTGGGGTGATGATTTCCAAGACCTCGTCGATCAAATGGTTTATCTCAGGTCGATGCCGTGACCAACCCCATATATGAGATGATGATGTTGTGGTCTTTTTGTATTTTTGTGTTGGTCTCTGCAACTCTATTCATGTATAACCTCAAAATAGAGATGGTGAGAGTTGCAAAGAGGCCAGCACATTTTGCTCTTCTTCTGTATCCTTTAATGATAATTTAATCATCCATATATTTTTCCAGCAAAACTTAGGAACAGTTATTTAGGTTCTGTACTTCAGGTTCCCAATAGAATTCAATCACAAGGTTATATTGACCAAAGAACCACATGATTGAATTCAATTGTCATTGTTCTTTGAAAAAGGTAACATTGTTTTTGTTGCATCAGTAACCATGTGGTTGAATTTTTGTTGCGTTAGTAGTCATGTGATTGAATTTAGTTGGGAAACATAAGGTATAGCATCTAAGGAACTATACTTAAGGCTTGCCCGTTTTATAATACCTTCTAGTGTGCTTTGAATCAGTTCACAGGCTTATGATTTGTTGTTTATGTTCTGCATTTTGCAGGCAGTCTAGCCAACGGAAATTTGTATAAGGAGGGCATTAAGCATTGACTCATTCCCAAGCTACAGCTACAGTCTCTGCTGTATATATGCATGTTTGATACCTTGCTAAACTATCGTGGCTGGGAAGTTCCAATTCTTTGATTTGTATATGTTGATATCAGCTATGCATAGAAACTTCATCCATGCAGATGTTAGCTATGTACAGAAAGTACTCAAAACGTTTTTTGTCATTTTTCTGCTAGGATGTAGATATGGACTTATTGTTACTAGTTTGGTATATGGCTTGCATTACTATTATTTATGTTGTTAATGGGCTGTTCTCGGTTTCTGAATTTAGTCTCTATTTTTGCTGGCTGACTAATATGGCTTTCTCAGTTTCTCTTACAGAGTTACAATGTGTTTCAGCTCATTGCTTGGTGCATAATGGCTATAAGGTCTGTGCGTATTTGGCCAAGCTGCAATTAAGGATTTATATTCTTCTTGGTAAGTTTAGACTCATAACTCATTAGAATAAGCACTACAAACACATTTTTATTTTTGGGTTGACTGTGGCCCGGATACCCTGTGAACTAAGAGGTATCTGTATGCAAGCTGGTTTAGCTTTCTGCAACTAATGGACGGGAAAGTTTGGTCTTGTTTCTGTCTCTGCAATAATTATTTATTGGCTTAGATATATGCATTTTACCTAGTATGTTACAGATTGTAAGAGGCTGTGGGATCCATACACTATAAAGAGGAAAAAAAAACATATATGATGTATAAGAAACCTTCTCCTATGATGCCTTTCTTGTTTTTCCCTTTCTATGGCTGTGTGGATTACCATCTGGCCAAAACTATTCAGGTACCATTTCTTGTGCTCAACTGAATTTTTATCTGGTGTAACTTCTGAGTAGTTTAGTTGGATAGTAATGCCTTATGTATGTAGTTAGATTATGTTCAATTCTGTTTTATTTATTTTTGGGATTAAATGATAAATTAATCTTTAAATTCTGTAAATCTTGTACTTACCAGTAGCTACATTAATGAAGGAGACTAGGATGGGCCCTATGGGATAATGAAGGAGACTAGAGAAATAGTCTAGAGATCATATCATTCTTTGTTACGAAAAAAAAAAAAAAAAAAACCTTTTTGTTTTTTTGGGATAGATTTTTTTTGGGGTGGGGGGTGGGGGAATAAATGATGAATTAATCTTTAATTCTGTAAATCTTGAACTTGCCAGTAGCTATATTAATGAAGGAGACTAGGATGGGCCCCGTGGGATAATGAAGGAGACTAGAGAAATAGTCTAGAGATCATATAATTCTTTGTTATAAAAAAAAAAAAAAGCCTTTTGGTTTTTGGGATGATGAAGGAGACTAGGATGGGTCCTATGGGTTTTGTCACAAGTAGACATGAATGACAGAAAGAGCTAGGTGTTCAATCTGGACCTGTGAAGTGTAAAAATATGGAACTAATAAAATAAGGGAATTAGTAAATTATAAAAGAATTGAATAGAGAAAAAGGTTCTCTTAATCTCCTGTAGAGTAGAAGACATCTTGCTAGAGCTTCAGTTCTAAACTTCTAGTGATTATGGATTGCAGCAGACTGAACTAACACATGCACATCAGGCCTGTTTGCTTGGATTGATGGAAAATATGGAAATGATAATTAAAAAAATTAAGAGGGAAGAAAATATTCTTATTTTGCTTCTTGTCTGTTTCGTACAGAGGACAAAATACATATAAAAATTTCATTTGTTTCGAAAATATGTATGAATTTACTATTATGCTTTTATTATATAAGGCTGGTGGGGGTAAAAATGTGATTTGATTAATGCATGGCTTGCGAGCAGGCTTTATAATAGGTTAAGGCACATGTCCATCCTTGTATAAGGAATAAAGCTTTTGGTTTTGGACATCTAGAATAATGGCAAGCTTGAGTTTTGTTCTTATTCGGAAATTAGAACAATCTGGTTTTGTATCAATTTTTGGAAATATGTTGACTAAACCAGATCCAAGAACTTTCACCTCCATACAATATTCCTTCAAATTTTCCATTCATGAGTTAGTTTGTCATGTGAGAATGTGAGAAAATAAAAAAGATACAAATAAAGATAGTAGGCCTGACTCATCAAAAAAAAAAAAAAAAAAAAAGATAGCAGGCCTGAAATAATTTGCTTTATTTGGGCCTTCATAAGAAATGGGTGTCAGCAATTTGTATAGATGACACCATATGAAAGTGAAATTATATTATTTCCCCTATCCATTTATTTTGTGTATAAGAAAAAAAATTTGATTAAGTGAAAACGTAAAATCATCTGCTTTCTGTATGTTTTGAAGTGAAGAAACTTTGTGGAGCCCCCCACGGAGAAAATACATGATCTCTTTCTTTCCGTTGAGTTTTCTCCAATACTACCAAAATAATTAGGAAAATGATACTGACCCAATCGTTTTCTACCTCGGTTTTCCATCCTCTCTTTTCCCTACACCAATAGACGGAGCGCTGATATAAACACATGATTAAGCGTGTTAGAGACAAAGATAAGATGAGAAGGAATCTCATGCAATGTCATTTTCATTCCAAACAAAGGATATTCATTTCTAATGAAGACGAATACATTAAAAACAATCTTTCGGCCGGTGTTTCTAATTAACAATTACCTGACATGGTGTACTAAGCTTATAAGTTTATTTGGACGACGACAACAACAACAACGCATTAATTTTTACCTCCAAAAGAAAAAAAAATGCATTAGTTTTGATCTTAGGCTTTTATGGACTTGAGTGGACCGTAAAAATTGAACTATTTTGTTTTGCTATTCTGAGAAGGTATTTGATTTTATGTGATTTATGTCAGAATGTGGCTTGAAATGTCAAGCCTGGGACCTAAATGGACTAGGTGGCTTGGCTTTTCCAATGCAACCAAATATCAGGCTCGGATATTGTTTTGTTTCTAGCCAGTTTGTCAAGCAGCGTGACTTAGATATCACATCTCCTTGAATGCAATATCATGATAAGGCATGACTTTCTTGCATGGACACAGTATTGCCTTGCCGACGCACCAGATTTTTTGCTCTATGTATACGCGCCTTCGTGTAGCAGAGAGAGTTAGCAAGAGAGTGGTGGAGCGGCAATTGCTAGCAGAGAGGGAAAATAACTTCTCTTTGCTAATTTTGTATTTGTGAAAGAGAGTAGCATGGAGTTTATTGGGGTTTGGGTACAGTGAGAGTGTGATAATTACCCCATTTGTATTCTCCAAATTTGTTAGTAAGAGAGTGGACTTAGGCTAAAAGTAAAATCATGTAAATCCTTTGAATTCTCTATCTATTAAGTTTGTGATCTTCTATTTTCTTTTCATTTTATTTCTGTTTCTTTTATTGTTTGTGAAAATCTTATTTGGACCCTATAATATTTTTACAATTAATTTTGTGTAGAAATGCTATATGAAGGCATTTTTCCTACAATAATTTGGTAATGGGGCTTCCTCTATTACAAACACACGAGTTTTTTTAAAACTATCTGATTTAAAAATGTCACACGCCTTATATTTAAATAGAACTAGTTTCTATGAATGTGGTCAGGTCCAAATTTAGTGGAAGAATATTGTGTTCATACGGCAGGGATTGAAGGGCATCTAATCCATCAGTTGGGTTAGAGTTTATATACAATGAACCGAAAAGATAGAAGTGCTTTGTAGGGGATAGATACACGTGCTCTGTGAGCATGGCAATGGGGTATCCGAGGACTAGTATTGACCCCTCAAACACTAATGAAATCAAAACTAAAGTTCAAGCCACTATCGTTTTTTGGAAATCGAATTGGAAGAAACCTAATCCATTAGTCATTTTCGTAGTTACGTGTAAACCTTTATAAGCTTTTATATGGAAAAAGAAAAAAATGAAGAAACCGGAAGAGGGTCCATATATAGGAGCTTTACCATATTCTTACACATAGTCTATACTCTATCCAGTCGAAATGGCACCAAATGAGTGAAAGAAAAGAGACTACAAAACCAGTAATGTGTGGCACCAATGGTGCCACACATAAGTGGCATAAGCATATCAGTTAATTTATGAAGCTGAAAACCAGTTCGCTACTGTTTGATCTTTTTTTTGTTTGACTTATGGTTGCAGGTGGAGAAGGAAAAATATAATTATATTGAAATTCATGACTTCATAGTTCGGATTAAATATTAAAAATTTAAGTGTGCGTCTAATTGAAAATAGAGTTGTGTACGTGTTAGCTTAAAGGGTCTGTGGCATGGCAAACACTTGGTACATAGATACATTAAAAAAACATTATAGACGATGGGCATCCATTTCAGCAATATAATGATGCATATGCAGACAAAGTACCGATTAACTATCAATAGGCCTGGTGAGACACCCCCACTCTCTCCTTGCCCACCCACTCCCAACCGGGGACCCCTATCACCCTCTGTATAAAACCAGGCTGACTTATACTACTAAGTCTTATATCAAGCTCCTGCAAAAACCAATCACCTCTCTCTCTCTCTCTCTCTCAAAATATGGCCTTTTGCCTTGAGACCCTTCAAAGATTTGTGAGAATGGAATTGCTCTTTACTAGTGTTCCTGCAGTATCAATCTTCTTCACAGTGTTGGCCATAGTAGCAGGAGTATTGGGCTACATGTATGGACCTTACTGGGGTGTGAGAAGGGTACCTGGCCCACCAACCATTCCATTGCTTGGACACCTCCCCTTGCTCGCTAAATATGGCCCTGATGTGTTCTCAGTCCTTGCCAAACGATATGGCCCTATTTTCAGGTCAGTACAGACTATACAGTGTTCTTGTTTGAGTCCTTTTCAAATATATATATATATATATATATTTATATTTATAATTCCATAGTTACAATAAGAAAAAAAGAAATTAAATTCTGAATGGGTATGTTGGAAATATCTATATATTTATGATTCCATATTTACAATAAGAAAAAAAGAATTTAAATTCTAAATATGTATGTTGGAAACACCGCCAACATAAAAGACTCTTATAACTTTTATTTTCAACTTCTAAATCTTGTTATTAGTCTTTTCTCAATTATCTATCATAGTATCTATGAAAAAGAATGTTTAAGACAATATGATAGATAAAAAGGTGGTACCATTAGTCCACTAAATGCCACCAATCTTTTTTAATAGTTGTTAATTGATTCAATAATCTATCTTCCTCTTTCAAAAGTGGAAGAGACCATGTGTCCAATGGGTTAGAGACGGTTTATGGGGACCAAAGGATTTAATGATTTGGTCAAATGGGACCTAGCAATATTGGGTCTATCTCTTTTCTTTCTTTTTCCATAGTATGGTATTTAATGATATTGCACTTTCAAGATTAGAAAGAAGCTCAAGTGAATAAATTATAAAGGTAATAGTATAAGCAAAAGGAATGTGGAGATGATCCTAATACTGTTTGATACAGTTAATTGGATTGCACGTTAGCTTATCCCGCACTTTATGATCACATTCAAGGGCTGGCCGACCTTGCTTATTGAAAGCTAGTAATAATTTTGCCTCTCCACTTTCCCATGCCACGCAATTCTAATGTTACAGTTAATTTCAAATTTTATTTATTTTTACAAATTGATAGGCCAACTTAAAACATAGAAACAAAAACAAAAAAAAAAACAAAAAATTCAAAAATTTATTTATTATTATGTTATTAACATAACACTAATATTGCATTAGAAGTTTGGAAGTATATTATTTTGAAATTAATAATAAATTTATTATTTTCCTTTTTTTTATACTTTTCTTTTCTTTTCTTTTTTTTAGATTACAACTTTATTAATGTAAAGGAAAATAGCACAACAGTAAAACATGCTTTTTCTAAGGGTCTGTTTGGATTGAACTTATTGTTACTGAAAATTGAAAACTGAAAACACTGTAGTAAAATAATTTTTAAATGTGTGAATAGTGCTGTGGAACTCATTTTTAATGAAAAAGTTGATAAAAAGTAAAATTTGTGAGTCTGCAAACAGTACACAAGTATACTGTTCAGGACAAAAAGTCAACAAGTGCGGCTACTGTTTATATGAACAACAACATTAGGGGGTATTTGATAGAGTAGTTTGAAAATTGTTGTTTGTAGTTTTTTGAAATATATGTGGGTGAAAAAATGTGTTGAAATGCGTAAAATACTATTTAAAAACTAAAAAATGTTGTTTGAAAACACAAACCAAACGGCCCTTAATCTCAATTCAAACGCTCACTTTGTTTCCAAGACTGAGTTATCAATCATCAAAGGAAAAGATGGGACAAAGGAGATTTGAGTGATAATTGATGATAGGACTTTTGCAGAGTATAATATAGCACAGAATTCATGGTTTTAAATTCTACATCTTAAAATATATATATATATATAATAAAAAGGACAAAGATGCATGCTTTTACATAGTAAAATTAATTAAAATTTTATGTTTAGAGCAGGTTTCACATGGGCAGACAGCCACTGATAATTGTAGCAGATCCGGAGCTTTGTAAAGAAGTAGGAATAAAGAAATTCAAAGATATTCCAAACAGAAGCATACCTTCACCAATCTCGGCCTCCCCTCTTCACCAAAAGGGGCTCTTCTTCACCAGGTATTTTCTTGTAACTACAACAATGACATACTCCTACCTAATTTGTAATTGTAGGTGTACACTATGCTTTTATCATTTGAACCATTCCTTCATGATGCACCAAACGAGTTGGAATAATTATTACGAGGGAATTTGCAGACTAGTATAGTGAGGAGAAAGAATATCATAAGTTAAGATGTGTATGAAAGAATTTTGCAAACTAGCATCTCAAGTTTTATAGACTCGATTTCAATCTAAAACTCGAGGGTTAAAAACTCAATTCCCACTTGGTGAGTTGGTAGTATGATGTCACATAGATCTCGAGTCTTAGATGCTTGAGTTCCAAAAAGTTAAACCGAGTTTCTAAGACTCAATTTTTGTACTTGAATAACATCATATCTGAAGAAGAACAGAGGAGGAATGAAAAGACAATATGGTCGATTGGACGATTGAATGTTGGGTGAGTCGATTTGGTTGATTGGACAATTGAATGTTGGGTGGGTGATTGGATGATCTGGTCTTCAAATCTGCAGCGTCAAAGAACGAAGAAGAAGAAGAAGGAAAAAATAAAACGTGTAGGAAAAAATAAAACGGTGAAACTCAAGTTCCAAGTGGATATTTTTCCACCTCAGATGCCACCACTTACAAATTGAGACTTAGAAACTTGAGTTTTAAACACTCGAGATGTTAGTTTTTCACATTGTTTTGAAACGTGACAACTAACGAAATTATTTGATATTTAAGGTTATTTGGAAAAAAATTCTAATTATTACAAATCTAAATGTATATCTAGTGCTATTTTAAATGACTAAACAATTTCTACACTATTAGATCCAAGACATAAAATCTTCCCATTGCATCCTATGACTTGATAAGGGTTCGTGTAATATATGGTTTAAATGCATGAGTTTTGCACATACATATATTATTACCGTGTATGTTTCAAAAACAAAATTTTATGACTATGTAAAATCTCTTTGACATTCTTTCCTAAGGAGAATAATTGTTACTCTATTCAGAATTGCATGTCATTTTAGGCTAAAGTTATGTTACCTCCTGCAATGAACCGGGGGAGTTCTTTATTTCTAGTGAAATGAGGATCTGGTTGCCAAATGGCGAATTGAATACTCTCTACAGAGAAGTTCAAACTTCGATGGCAGCAGATCAAGAATGCCATTTAAGATATATACTGATGGGAGTTGGAATTACTTGCAGGGATGCTAGATGGTCAACCATGCGAAACACAATATTATCAGTCTACCAGCCATCACACCTAGCCAGTCTAATACCCACCATGCAAGAATTTATAGAATCTGCAACTGAAAATCTTCACTCTTTGAATGAAGAAGACATCACTATCTCCAACCTTTCCCTCAAATTGGCCACTGATGTTATCGGACAAGCAGCCTTTGGTGTCAACTTTGGCCTCTCTAAACCGCAATCAATCAGTGATGTAGTTAACATTGATGATAACCAAAACGATGATAATGAAGTCTCAGACTTTATTAACAAGCACATCTACTCCACAACACAGCTTAAAATGGACTTATCAGGCTCATTTTCAATCATTCTTGGTCTACTTGTCCCCATACTTCAGGAACCTTTTAGGCAGATCCTGAAAAGAATTCCTGGCACTATGGACTGGAAAGTTGAGCGTAACAATCAGAAACTGAGTGGCAGGCTTGATGAGATCGTGACAAAGAGAATGAAAACTCGGGAACGAAGTTCAAAGGACTTCTTGACACTCATATTGAACGCGAGAGAGTCACAAACGGTATCAAAGAATGTCTTCACCCCAGACTACATTAGTGCAGTTACTTATGAACACTTGCTTGCTGGCTCAGCTACCACAGCCTTCACATTGTCTTCAGTTGTCTATTTAGTTGCTGGACATCCAGAAGTTGAGAAGAAATTACTTGAAGAGATTGATGGATTTGTTCCACCAGATCAGATACCGGGTGCTGATGATCTTCAAAACAAATTCCCTTACCTTGAACAGGTAAGGCTTTTAAACTTTCCTTTTGTTTGCATTTGATGGTCACATATAGCCTTTCCCAATATATCTTAACTGCATCGAGGCCTATGCAACAATTGAGTTTCGTTATTCTTTTGATGGTTTGAGTCAGGTCATTAAAGAGGCAATGAGGTATTACACAGTTTCCCCATTGGTTGCAAGAGAAACATCAAAAGAAGTAGAGATAGGAGGCTATCTTCTCCCAAAGGTATTTTATGTATGCCACGGCCTTTATGTTTGTGTGTATATTAGAATGTGGACTAGAATTTGTACATGTGCCTTATGTCATGTAATTCTATTCTGATGAGCAGGGGACATGGGTTTGGCTAGCACTTGGAGTTCTAGCAAAAGATCCAAAGAACTTCCCAGACCCAGAAAAGTTCAGACCAGAGAGATTTGACACAAATTGTGAAGAAGAAAAGCGAAGGCATCCTTATGCTTTTATACCCTTTGGAATTGGGCCTCGATCATGCATTGGACAGAAATTTTCCATCCAAGAAATAAAGCTCTCATTGATTCATTTATACCGGAAATATGTATTTCGACATTCACCTAACGTGGAAAAACCTTTGGAACTTGAATATGGCATAATTCTCAACTTCAAGCGTGGTGTCAAGCTTAGAGTGATAAAACGAACATGAATTTGTTAAACATGGCTAAGTAAACTTTCCAGTCATACTTATGATGCACTCAAAATATGACACTTGAAACTTTGTTGGCATCAAGAAATGGCAATAGATTGTCTTGATATCAATTCCCTCTGTTGTAACTTGTATAAGCTTATATTACAAAAAGGATTAGCTTGAAGCCTACTATCCGGGAATACAACGGGTATACAATACAACTGTCTTCTGAAGACACATTCATTAGTCTTTGCTTTAAGCCCTTAATTTGAATTCATGTTATCCTGATTTGTTTCTGGTAATTAATCCATGCAAAATTTTTGGGTCTCTTCAGTATCCTGGCCTTAAAACAAATTAAATTCTGCTCAAGTTCATTAGTTCCTCTAGCATTTTACTCTTCATCACTTGACCTGTTCAAAATAACAAAATAATTTTTAAATGTATGAATAGTGTCGTGAGACTCATTTTTAATATATATTTTTTTGCATAAAGTGGTTGTAGGTCTCATGAACAGTGCGTGAACAGTACTATTGCAAGTGTGAATAGTGACAATGGTCTCCCTAAAATGCGTGAAACAAAAAAAAAAAAGAGAAAATGCTGAAAAGTAAAATGCAGACGCCTTGCAAACGTGAATCCAAACCCACAATTAGTGTTTGTTTGGTTAGTTTATTTTTTGTTAATTTATTTTTGTTACTATTTATGAATTTCATTGTACTATTTTAAATGACATTTACCTTTATTTACAGTATTTTCAGTAAAAAATTTTCAATTTTAACAAAATAAGCAAATCCCAAATAAACCCTTAATAGCTTTAAGTAACAACAAACAAACTATTTTACAAATAAAGAACCCTTGAATCAAATCACATTAACTGATTGGGGGTGTTTCAGTACAGCTCAGTTATACAACCTCGTTAAACTTAATACACATTCTTAAATAGAGGCACTAGGGAACAACAAGCTGTTGAACTTCTTGAACAGACAGATGAATGCATCCATATTTTACCTTAATTTCATTGAGTGCTTATCCAATCGGGTTGGCAGGTGAAGCGGCTTGGAAAAGTTGATTGAAGAAGGCTCAGAACCAGCACTGCTTTTAGAATCAGCATTAGAGAAAGCTGCTGACCTTTTGAGAAATTGGAACTCATCCATTGACTGCCTCTGGACTCTATAAGATTGATAACTGCATGTTTTCTGCTTTGCCTTAGTGGACTCAGTCAGGTTCATGTAACTTGGCCTACAATTACTGCTACTATCTTCTGTTCTCTCAGAAGCCAATCCAGTGTTTCCAGAAACTGGTGTTGTTGATGTGCAGATTGAAGATGAGGCAGAGCTCTCTTCATACCGGAATTCAGAACTCGGGCTTGAAGATGAACGAGCAACTTGTCCATTATGGGGAGGTTTAGCAGAAATCCTAGTAGAGACATTATTCTTTCTGACCTTCACGTAGCATGGTTCAGAAGACTTTGAATGTGTGCCTAAAATGGAATCTGCGCAACTCTTTGGAGGTGGAGTTGTCTCCAAGGGGTCAGTGTGGGATTGTTCCATCAATCTAGTCTCCCATGGCTTGGCAGCCATCCAACGTTCTAACCAACTCCATCCCCAGCTGTTCTTGTCAATCTCATGATTCTTGAGTGGGTACACTAAGGCACTTGTACGTGAATTCAAATTGGGGGTTGATCTCCATTGCTGAAAAAGAATATAAAAAAAAAAAAAAAAAATTGAATCATATTGCTCATATGAAGGACAAACAACAAAAATAAAGTCTTAATCCCAAAATTTTGGAATCAATTATGGACCCTTTATTGAGTAATCAGGGCCATGGGTGAAGGAGAGAAAGCAACTAAAATTCAAACAAATCCATTTATACCTTTTGAGCTAGAGAGTATGCAATTGCTCTCTCCCTCTTGAAGGCACCTTCCTGCCTCATTTGTATCTTCGTTTTAACATCTTCCAATGTTCCCTTGCTATCACACCACCCCTCCTGAAAATTAAGGTTTGAAATTAACACTCTTTCTAATGTGCATTACAAGGAATGTGAAATACAAACTGGCTAGTTTTGCTTAACGATTAAAATGAATCAGCAGAAGGCCTTATTTGAGTAAAATCAACTGAGATGAGACCAACAAGAAACGGACCCAAGACAGTTTGTAGTGGTACCTCAGCTTCTTTTAGGAGATCAGCCTGGGTGCGGCGCTCTTCAAGCATCATCTGTACAGCCTGTCCCTCTATGGACATTCGGACACGACGAGCCCTAACTCGAGCCTGAACTCGAACAAGAGCCTGCATGCACCTCAGTGTTACAGCAGCCTGCTTCCTCACCTGTCGACCCCGAACTAGAGCTTGAAGCCTCACCACTCCTTTCAAGGCCCTCAAAGCTCTTCTTGCCTACAATTTTTTACAGAACGCAACACCCAAAATAAAAGGAAACATTCTTAGAAAAAGATTTAAATCTCAATGATATAAAGATGAGTTCTTTAACAGGTTTAATAGACAAACAGTTACTCATCGAATAAGTACTCTTGGAACTTATCACACTATACTAATCATTTGATTTCCTGAGGATAGAATATTTTTGTTGCTGCACATAGCATACTATAGGTAATTGTCCTCTCACACTCATTAATATGCACTTCGTAAACATAACATCTATAATTTCAAGCGTAATGTCACATTTTTTTATTGATGTCCACGTTTAAAAGGTGAAATAGGTAATGAATACTGAGGATGTAAAATAAAAAGTGTGTGAAAATTAACGCCCATCATACTATAGTAATCCTGGAATACAATTTGTAAGAAAAGTTCACTTCTTTATAAGGGCCCCCACTAATCCCTGCATGCGTAATTCGCCCATCCAATACACTCTTGGTAATTACATGGAAGAATCTTTTAGGACTGGCCCTAAGGTATTGATTAAGAGACTTGAATTTAGGACCCCATGGATTGCATGAGGCCATGAACCATTAGACTGACCCCTTGGATGTAAGTCTAAAATTAATTTCCTCTTCATTAAACTTTGAAATTTTCTGTCCATTTTCCCCTCATCTATTAAAGCTGTACATAGTAGCATAAAACAATCCAATGTTGCAACGTTGCTTTTGGGAGCTAAATTTAAAACATCAACAACTAAACTTTTCGATGTGAAATAAACTAATGAAGTATAAGATAACTACGTATTTCAAGTCTATGGTGCTTAGCTTCAGGCCAACCATTTTACCCTCTCATCCATGAAAGCTGATCAGATCTATTAAGTATTCAAGCCGAAAAAAAAAAAAAAAAAAAAGGAAAAAACTCTCCATAGGCTTATCTGGAGAGCTTTGAAAATAGAAGAATGTGAAAATTTCCAAAAACTGTAGACCTCATCTGCAAGTTTTCAACTTTCTTTTTCACTCATCTCAGAAACCAAACAGAGAAAAAGGGAAAGATAATAGAAGAGAGACCCCATTTACCAAGAAGCCACGAAAAGCAGTTTGGATCCGGATAGCAGCCCATTCTTGTCTTACAGCCCTGAAATCCTTAGGATGAGCACGAACCACTGTGGCCATTGCAGCTGTAAAAGCATCAGCCACTGGAGAATCAGACCCTTCAGAAGCTGCTCTGTGGTTTCCTTTGAAACCTTTCCATGAGGACCCCAAATCCCCTGAAGAACTCCTCCATAGCCTCCATTTCTTGCTCTTACCACTCAGCTTCTCCTAAACACAACACAAAGTTTCAGACTTTATGCATAAACAGAGAATGAAAGTGTTAGAAAGTAATAGATGAGAGCTTACATGGTCTTCTTTATCGGGCTTTTTGAGACCTATAAGAGCCTTTACCCATTTCCCTGAAGCACCCATTACTTAAGAGATCTTGCTCTTCTCCAGCTAGCTATCACAAGCAAGAAACTGTTTGATTCTTGAGGAAACTGAGCTACTAAAAGCTCAAAGATCAAAACTTGTCTTAGAAAGAGAATGTGGGTATCACTGATATTTTGCAATCAACATTAACCTCAAGACAGAGATAGTGGTTTTTGCAAAAACAAAAATAGAGTTCAAAGTAGAAAGCTTTCTTTGAAGAGAAAAAATATGGAAACAAAAGAGAGAGAGAGAGAGAGACGTGGGCTTTGCTTGGTGGGATTAGTGGGTGGGTTTTGTTGTGTCCAATAAGGGGCATTGATATTTGAAATTCAAAAGGAAGCAACGGACAAATGGGGTTTCATCTTACATCCCGCTCGAATGTAGTATGTGTGTGTGGCTGTGATGTGATGCTTTGGCCCCTGACTTTGCCACAATATTACAGATTTAGAATTTTATTAGATTTTAGACCCACTATAACACTATGCCTACTTTATTGGCCATTAAAACATGAAAAGGCACAACCCGTTTGGCCAGTACGTGAAAAGAGGCAAAAAGAGCCAAAAAGAAAACCGACAAAAGATCTTCCAAGTCGGGGCAGTTAAGATCTGGTGTTGTTTTTCTACTTGCATTGTTGTGTGCTACCACAATATCGAGGCTTTCCCCAATGCATTTGAATGAATCCTATATTAGCTTTTGAGTTTTAAGTTCTACACTTCTACTACAATCAGCGGGAGCACTTCGGACATGAAAAAGACACTTGATACGGTGGAACCCATTGTCCACTAAAAATCAAACGGTTTGAATCAGCTTTGTGTTTAGGAATCCAATGCATTTCAATACAATAGTGCCGATTGGTTGGTCCTCCATAAAAAGTGCTACGTGTGTCGACTGTTGAGTGTTGGTTGTGTTGGCATGAAGTCAAGTTAGGAATGCTATTACAATTTTACAATTAGTCTTTACATATACAATATTTTGTGGATTTATAAGTGAAAGTTATACTTATTTGTCCTAATCATAACAAACAAATTATGTGAGTAGCTGGAAAAAAAAAGAAAAAGTCTTTAGTATTACTCAAAATCTTATCCAATAAACTATGATTTTGATTTTTGATTATCAAATAATGTGTTGTAGTTACCCATCAATTAGGGGTGTTATTGTTGTTTAAACAATAATTCTTATTGTTTAAATACCACAACACGTATTTTTACAATACTTTTTAACCCACATATATTTTCACAACACTTAAACAATGATATTAGAAATCTTTTACTAAATGGGCCCTTAACTATTAATTGTATCTAACGAACCAAGTAATTACCCTTGTCCAAGAAAGCCAACCTGAACGAGGATAAAGCGTCATGAAAGCTTCCATTTAATGCCCCGACAGTTATACATAAGTAAGAAGACCGTTGGGGCCCCAATAAAGGCCGAACTAAAGACTTGGGACGTTACCTAAGTAGTCTTTAAACCACCATTTAAGAAGAGCAGCGGCTACTAAAGAAAGCTTATATATATAGGCCTACTAAATCCAAGATAAGGTACATACATTCTAATCATCTTTTACCTCTATTACTAAGTTCTCTATATCCCTCAAGCCATATTCACTGATTTTATCATTGAAGATTTCGTAGCTAGCACTACACCGGTGACCACCCTGAAAGGATCTCACTTCTTTCTTATTAAATTTGTAGGAACTCAAACGAGCTTGTGTTGATCCATCTGGACGAACCCATTTACTAACAATTTTCACATCATCAGTATCTTCATCTTATAAACCTTCTATTATTGAACCTCAAGAATTTGGACCTTCAATTCAGTGGTGGCTCTAGGATTATTATTTAGGGTGGTCAATAAGAAACATAAATTATACAAAATTTAAAACAAAAGAGAACTTAAAAATATCGACATCACAACAAAAAAACAAAAACCAAAACACATAAATTTTTACAATTGCTTTCTATGATGTTTCATATTTTGCATTATCAATCGTACAAGCTACATCTCTTTTAATGTACATAGCCAAACAATTATTCATCCATTGATCTCCCATTTGATTGATTTATTTCAAGTTTGTTAAGATCTAAATGAGCTTTTTTTAAAGTTTACAATTAACAAATTTCTATTTTTGTTGTTGGGCATATTAAAGTTTTTTTTTTTTTTTCCAAATTTTAGATCAAATTGGTTTGTTATTGAGTTTTTTTTTTTTTTTTTTGTATGATTAAAAAGTCTAAAATATTGTTCAAATGATCATATTCAAACTTATTTCAGCAGGCCTTAAAAAAATCTAGAGTTAAGGTGTTCAAATATTTATTTTAAGGGGTCCAATTTTTTTTTTTTTTAATTTGTAGATAATTTTATTTTTTTGGGGCCAATTCAGGGGGTTCATTTGAACCCTCGGGCTCCAAGTGGAGCCGCCCCTACTTTGATTGCCTTGCTTAGCTGGAGTAATCTTTAGTGTGGTTCTTGATCATCAAATTCATACTCCTCAATAAGGGAATCAAAGTTCAAAATTGAATTTTCTCTTTTAGCAGTGTCTCAAAAAGTAAAAGACTTTTTGTAAAAAGATGAAAGCTTTTATCCTTTATAATTACTGTTGAACTCAAGAAGCAATCAGGAACTGTTGAAAATATTGAATAAAATAGATAGGTCGTAGGAGGAGTACCAGTACTACCAATTTTTATTTATTTTTGGTTGGGAATAGGATTCCATTCTGTGAGTAAATGACTAATGAGATAAGAGAGGCATGAACTAGAAAGCATTTATTTTATAGTGCATCTGTACCTCAATTTTTTACCAGGCTTTTATTAGAACTAAGCTTTTATTCATTTGTTTGTTAGGCGTTGACATCGAGGTTGAGACATGAGACACTTTTGTCTGGTCCACTGTTCTTTACAAGAGTTTATAGAAAAACTTCAATGAACCTTTACTTTTTTATATTATATTATTACGAGACTGCCATTCCAGCTTTTCAAAGTTCAAACCTTAAATAAGTAATTAAAGAACAACCTTAGCTTGAGATGAGATTTACAATTCAAATTTCAAAGTGCCATACTGCCATTACCTTTTCCTTTTTCCTCTGTTTTTGCCCCATTCTTTTTTGGCATTTTGTTTGATGATACAGGAGGGTTAATTTGGATCTGGGATCCGTGCTGAAAGTGTAAATAATAGTGTGTTTTTGCATTTGGAAAAAAAAAAAAAAATAGTATGAACAGAACATTTATTTAACAATAGAATAGTTTGAAGATAAACTAAAAAGTTGTTTTAAAAAAAATCAATCAAACAGGGTCCCTAAAGCCCAAGTTAACTTTTTTATTTCTCATTTTGAAAGAAGTCGTGATTTTACACCTAACTTTCGCTTATTTGTTTTTAAAATTACACCTCGATGTGACTTTGAGATTATGTCTCATTTTGATCTCGAGGCAATTTTGAGATAGATAATTTTGAATTGATCTCATGTTGAAGGATTTTGCGTTTGGAATTGCCTCAAAAAAGAAGAGGTTATAAAAGTGCGTTTTGTTTATGACAATTTCAAGAGTTGGTAAAGTTATATGATAACTATGCTACACAATTATGAACTACAGTACCATAAGTAAGAGCTTTGAAGCTAAGTGTGTTAGACATAATATAGCTCAAGTGGTTCAAACCAATCATAGGGTTATGTATTTATAGAACAAGCATATTAATCTTGGGTTAGTGTTTGATTGGCCTACGGTTATTCTAGATGTCTTTAGTAAATAAACACTGCATTGAGTTCATTGTAACATAAAAATGCTTAATATCAATATGTAATCTTTCAAGAGCTTTCTAACCATGAATGTAGGCCATTAGGCCATGAATCACATAAACCTTTGTGTATGTATGTGTTTTCTCTTTCATACTTCTACTTATCATTCAATCATCAAACATAATTACACAACTTCAACAAATTACAACTAAATTACTTATGAGACTAAACTGAAATACTTAACTACATTAAGCAACTTTGAGAAAAGGGAATGGGCATAGAGCAACTTGCATTCGCATTGGGTCTTGCAAATGCCATATATTGATATGATTTAGCATCAAAACCCTAAAAACCTCCATTACTCGGACTTATAAATCCAAAAAAATTTACAATCTTGCTATAGTATAAAAATTTTCTATGACAGTATTGTAGCAAATGGTATAATATAAAATTAATATTTTCTCTCTTTGTCTCCCACGTTCTTTGTCTCTCTCCATTTCATATTTTCTCTGATTCTTTCTCTCCTTTGGTCCCCAGTCTTCACTCCCTCTCTCTCTCTCTCTCTCTCTCTCTCTCTGTCTCTCTCTCTCTCTCAGAGCTTGGTACTGGGCTGTGGCATTGATTGAGTGGGTCGTGCATCGGTAGAGATCGGTGTGGGTTGTGACAAGGTCATGCATGGTGGAGATGGGCGTGGCCACGATGTGGCGAGATTGACTAGGTCATGGCAGAGGTGAATGAGTTTTGATTTTGGGTAGGTTTCGATGAGTTTTGGGGTGGATTTTGATTCTGAAAGGGTTTTGATTTTGATTTTTTGCTATGGATTTTTGATAAGGTGGATTCCGATTGGTTGGACTTTGGATTGGTTGATTTGGGTTGGCGTTGTGGTGGCGTGGTGGTGGCGTGGTGGGTGGTGTTTGGTCATTGTGGGTCTGTTATTGGTGGTGGGTGGTGTGACTATGTTGCTCAACGGAAGTGGGTGGTGTGACTGGGAAGCTGGACGATGGTGATGGTGGTGGTGGTGGTGGTGGGTGGGCGGTTGAGAGATTAAGAGAAACAGAGATTAGAGAGAGAAGTGAGAAATATTTTATTATTATTTTTATTTTACTTTATATTATTTTAATGTGTAGTCTAGTAAAATAAAAGTTAGGATATTAGGTGTATTATAAAATGGTACAGTATAAATGATAAAGTAGCTTTTGAAATGGTAAAATAGAAATTTTTGTAGAAACGATATATGAATGCTATGAAAGCAAATTCCATTAAAAGAAAGACTTACATACAACTAACAAGCTGCTAGCCAAGAAAACTTGAAGGTTAATTGAAAGCTTGTTTGTTTGGGGAAGGAGGAAGACTGATGGGTTATTGGTAAATATGTGAAATTTGTTAGGGTATTTTAGTTATTTAATTACCACTTTTGAGGTGAAAATGATATTGTAGGGTCAAGATTTGTAGCCCAAGCCCCAAAGATATGGGATGTGAGCCCAACGAGCCCAATACAATGAATTTGTAGAGAGTGGGTGAAAGAGTTAGGCTATTTGTGAATTAAACAACTGTTAATAAAGATTTAAAAGATTTTTTTAAGTGAGAAGTTCAGATTCCTAACTCCGCAATGAGAAAAGGGAATGGGCATAGAGCAACTTGCATTCGCATTGGGTCTTGCAAATGCCATATATTGATATGATTTAGCATCAAAACCCTAAAAACCTCCATTACTCGGACTTATAAATCCAAAAAAATTTACAATCTTGCTATAGTATAAAAATTTTCTATGACAGTATTGTAGCAAATGGTATAATATAAAATTAATATTTTCTCTCTTTGTCTCCCACGTTCTTTGTCTCTCTCCATTTCATATTTTCTCTGATTCTTTCTCTCCTTTGGTCCCCAGTCTTCACTCCCTCTCTCACATCTCTCTCTCTCTCTCTCTCTCTCTCTCTCTCTCTCTCTCTCTCAAAGCTTCATACTAGAGCTGGGTTGGGCTGTGGCATTGATTGAGTGGGTTGTGCATCGGTAGAGATCGGTGTGGGTTGTGACAATGTCATGCATGGTGGAGATGGGCGTGGCCACGATGTGGCGAGATTGACTAGGTCATGGTAGAGGTGAATGAGTTTTGATTTTGGGTAGGTTTCGATGAGTTTTGGGGTGGATTTTGATTCTGAAAGGGTTTTGATTTTGATTTTTTGCTATGGATTTTTGATAGGGTGGATTCCGATTGGTTGATTTGGGTTGGCGTTGTGGTGGCGTGGTGGGTGGTGTTTGGTCATTGTGGGTCTGTTATTGGTGGTGGGTGGTGTGACTATGTTGCTCAACGGAAGTGGGTGGTGTGACTGGGAAGCTGGACGATGGTGGTGGTGGTGGTGGTGGGTGGGCGGTTGAGAGATTAAGAGAAACAGAGATTAGAGAGAGAAGTGAGAAATATTTTATTATTATTTTTATTTTACTTTATATTATTTTAATGTGTAGTATAGTAAAATAAAAGTTAGGATATTAGGTGTATTGTAAAATGGTACAGTATAAATGATAAAGTAGCTTTTGAAATGGTAAAATAGAAATTTTTGTAGAAACGATATATGAATGCTATGAAAGCAAATTCCATTAAAAGAAAGACTTACATACAACTAACACAGGCTGCTAGCCAAGAAAACTTGAAGGTTAATTGAAAGCTTGTTTGTTTGGGGAAGGAGGAAGATTGATGGGTTATTGGTAAATATGTGAAATTTGTTAGGGTATTTTAGTTATTTAATTACCACTTTTGAGGTGAAAATGATATTGTAGGGTCAAGATTTGTAGCCCAAGTCCCAAAGATATGGAATGTGAGCCCAACGAGCCCAATACAATGAATTTGTAGAGAGTGTGTGAAAGAGTCAGGCTATTTGTGAATTAAACAACTGTTAATAAAGATTTAAAAGATTTTTTTAAGTGAGAAGTTCAGATTCCTAACTCCGCAAA
>NW_027069481.1:244246-288561 GCF_002906115.3 Quercus suber
AATATAATCTTTAGGGCAGTTATTCATTTGTTTCAACGTCATTACCTTTAAATGAATTGCATGAGGTTGATGATATATGCATATGTATGTATGTATAATTTTTATTTAAATAAATTATTCAAATTATTCATTCTTTTGAAAGAGATTATTGTGATAATTAAAACTCATATCCAATTTATACTAAATATGTATCATTTATTATTTAAATTTTATTATAGAAAGAGAGAGACTACTTGTGATGGGGAACTAAAAAATACAATACCAAAACATATGAACCCAAAATAGAGTTTTAAAAATCACAATGATTCATCAATATAAAGTAGAGTTGCAAGAACGAATAAGAAATCAAGAGAAAGTGAATAACCACTTTTTCCAAGAGAGAATGTGAGAGAGAATAATAAGAAATTTATAGAAAATAATATGAGAAGAAAAAAGGTAAAAATAAAAAATACAGTAGCAAATTATCTAAGATTTAATAACACAAAACTTAATCAAATCAACCCAAAATAAAGTTCCAAATAATACAAAAATTCATCAACCTAAAGTAGAGATGCAAGAAAAATATGTAAAAAAATCCACAAAAAATGAAGAAAAAAATGAGAGAGAGAAATAACATTTTTGTGTGTGAAAAAACTATGAGTAGAATGAAAAAGAAAATTGTAAATTTATAGTAAGAGGAGGGGAATAAGAAAAGCAAAAAATAAAGAAAGATAAAGGAATAGAGGAAAAGAGATATGAAGGTACATAGTGGTGGGGAGTTGAAAGGGTAAAATAGAGGGAAAAAATTAGAAAAAGTATAACAATAAGTTGAGAAATTAATAAGAAAAAAAGGAATTAAAAATAAGAGAGAGAATGTTGAAAATACAAATGATAAGGTCGTTGATATAGCAACAAAAAAATTCTATGTTTCAACTTTTAGATATATATAGATAATGCAAAAATATCAATTGGTTTTTTCTTTTCTCATAAAAATATTTTAAAAAATATTTTTTAAACAAATGTCCTTAAAGCATCGGTAAGGACGCGATTTGAGTCCTAAGCCCAAAAATTAAAAGGATTTAGGCCCAAAGAGCCCAATACAATGAATTTGTAGAAAGTGGGAGTCCAATACAATGAATTTGTAGAGAGTGGGTTGGAAAACTGGGCTCTAATAAGTTGGGTAACGATTATAGTGGATCCAAATGGCAATAAAGTAAAAATAAACTGGTTTTATTTAAGAAAATCATCCTCGACACAATTAAAGAGATCAGTTCTTGTATATAATTGAAGTTGATTACAAGTACAGTTCTTGTTGCTATAGTATTTTTCTTTTAATTTTCCGATCCCTCTCTCTCAGGGCCTCCCTTCTATTTTATACTCTCTTTTTTCTTTCATCTCTGCCCTCCACATGTAGATTAGATTGTTGGTGTTGATCCATGTTACATCAGCACTTTCCTGAAGTCTCTGGGGAGTAGCTGTAAGGCTGAAAACTACTGTTCATGTATTACTTCCTCATTAATGCGACAAGAGAGTTAGCTGCAAAGCATTTAATGCGGTAGTAGCAGCTCTCCCTTAGATATTTCCCAGCTTCCATTTGTCCTGTACATTTATAATGCAAATCCTTATCAATAGAATTTCCTAGAATGTCACTCTAGATGACAGACCACACCTTCTGACCTCTGCTTCGTTTAACTAAGGAGATACTCCTCCTCAGCCTACCTTCCCCAACCTTCTCATTCATAGCTTAGTCATGGAGTTCTGAGTCTCACATCTTCATTTCTGTTTATCTGTCCTCAAACCACTAAGCATCCTCGAACGAGGCCCAAGGCCCAACATATATTCTTAGGCTCCCTCAACCCTACAGCATCCATTAACAAAATCATTCCAAAAAGAAGAATTTTCCATTTAAAAAACAAGGAAAATGAATAGTCTTTAATTTGACCCGAAGAAAAGTCATTAGATATGCTCTAAAATGGATACTATAAGAGTATGTTTTTAAAATATCTTTTATTTTGTATTAGAATTTAAAAAAAAAAATCTTACTTAATTTGTTAAAAAATTAGAAGGATCACGTGATAGAAATTTGGGGGGGGGGGGAAGAGATTATTATAGATAACCACCCTAAAGCAATGAGATAAATATATCTGTGGGGATAAAAGCTTAAATTCATATATTGGGCCTTGGCCCTATTTGAAGATGTGGGTATGTCCAAGGAGAAGAAAATGATTGGAAAAGGCCCCGAAGTGAAGAATCACGTAAGGAAAGGATAAAGGAATATAATCCGAGGAGTGTATCCTTCTCGAATATGAGGAATATCGGTCAAGCAAATACCTGGGCGATTTAGGTGATCTTCCAGAAGTTCCAACAATAAGGATGAACTTCAGGCACGTATAAAGATGATAAGAATAGAGAAATCTAAAGGAAAAGCTGCTACCACCGTATTAAATGCACTGCAGTACTTTTCTAGCCGCATTTATATGGAGAAGATTCCTGAACAGTGCAGTCTCAGCTGCCACCACTCATGGAGAACCAAAGAAGATACCTGATAGGACATATACTCAAGTGAATGCTTAGATGAAGCACAAGTGTACGATCGAGATGAGGGGAAAGAAAACTATATAAATGTAAAAGACCTCTCATGAGGGTAGGATCGAAAAAGATAGAGGGGAGAAGAGGGAAGATTACTGTAGACTAAAGAATTGTATTAAGCTTTTAAACAGAATAATTATCTCCTCGGACATCAGTTTATTCAAGCTTCAAGTGTGTTTTTGTGCTTGTTAATCTTTTAAATCTTTATTAACCGTTATTTAATTCACAAACAGCCCAACTCTTTCATCCACTCTCTACAAATTCATTGTATTAGACTCGTTGGGCTCATATCCCACATCTTTTGGGCTTGGGCTACAAATCTTGACCCTACAATTGGCATTGTCTATAGGAAGAGCTTAAGCAAGAGTGAAAGCAATGGTAATAATGGCTGAACCAGGTCAACAACCAGCAGAATTCTAGTGCATCCCAACACGTTAATCCTTTCTCAACTTGGAGCAGAGAAGGTGATCGAGAAGGTGCGTACATACCACACATACTGACCAACCAACACGAGGTGGAAGTCATATGTCTCATGCAGAGAATAACAAGAACATGCAACTAGAGATTGATCAGTTATAAAAGGGAGTTGCAAAGAATAACAAGACATGCAAAGGAGGAGCGGACTTTCTCAATTCTAATGACAATTCTGATGATGAACAGATGTAAATTATAGGTGGAGGTCTCGACCCCAGTTAGTGAATCCTTTTCCTATGAAGTGAAATTATCGTAAACAGCAACCTAGAAGCCATCACATGAGGTGTAAGGAATGACGCTATGAGTAAAGCCTTGAACCACAGAACTCCATGACTAAGCTATGAATGAGAAGGTTGGGGAAGGTAGGCTGAGGAGGAGTATCTCCTTAGTTAAACGAAGCAGAGGTCAGAAGGTGTGGTCTGTCATCTAGAGTGACATTCTAGGAAATTCTATTGATAAGGATTTGCATTATAAATGTACAGGACAAATGGAAGCTGGGAAATATCTAAGGGAGAGCTGCTACTACCGCATTAAATGCTTTGCAGCTAACTCTCTTGTCGCATTAATGAGGAAGTAATACATGAACAGTAGTTTTCAGCCTTACAGCTACTCCCCAGAGACTTCAGGAAAGTGCTGATGTAACATGGATCAACACCAACAATCTAATCTACATGTGGAGGGCAGAGATGAAAGAAAAAAGAGAGTATAAAATAGAAGGGAGGCCCTGAGAGAGAGGGATCGGAAAATTAAAAGAAAAATACTATAGCAACAAGAACTGTACTTGTAATCAACTTCAATTATATACAAGAACTGATCTCTTTAATTGTGTCGAGGATGATTTTCTTAAATAAAACCAGTTTATTTTTACTTTATTGCCATTTGGATCCACTATAATCGTTACCCAACTTATTAGAGCCCAGTTTTCCAACCCACTCTCTACAAATTCATTGTATTGGACTCCCACTTTCTACAAATTCATTGTATTGGGCTCTTTGGGCCTAAATCCTTTTAATTTTTGGGCTTAGGACTCAAATCGCGTCCTTACCGATGCTTTAAGGACATTTGTTTAAAAAATATTTTTTAAAATATTTTTATGAGAAAAGAAAAAACCAATTGATATTTTTGCATTATCTATATATATCTAAAAGTTGAAACATAGAATTTTTTTGTTGCTATATCAACGACCTTATCATTTGTATTTTCAACATTCTCTCTCTTATTTTTAATTCCTTTTTTTCTTATTAATTTCTCAACTTATTGTTATACTTTTTCTAATTTTTTCCCTCTATTTTACCTTTTCAACTCCCCACCACTATGTACCTTCATATCTCTTTTCCTCTATTCCTTTATCTTTCTTTATTTTTTGCTTTTCTTATTCCCCTCCTCTTACTATAAATTTACAATTTTCTTTTTCATTCTACTCATAGTTTTTTCACACACAAAAATGTTATTTCTCTCTCTCATTTTTTTCTTCATTTTTTGTGGATTTTTTTACATATTTTTCTTGCATCTCTACTTTAGGTTGATGAATTTTTGTATTATTTGGAACTTTATTTTGGGTTGATTTGATTAAGTTTTGTGTTATTAAATCTTAGATAATTTGCTACTGTATTTTTTATTTTTACCTTTTTTCTTCTCATATTATTTTCTATAAATTTCTTATTATTCTCTCTCACATTCTCTCTTGGAAAAAGTGGTTATTCACTTTCTCTTGATTTCTTATTCGTTCTTGCAACTCTACTTTATATTGATGAATCATTGTGACTTTTAAAACTCTATTTTGGGTTCATATGTTTTGGTATTGTATTTTTTAGTTCCCCATCACAAGTAGTCTCTCTCTTTCTATAATAAAATTTAAATAATAAATGATACATATTTAGTATAAATTTGATGTGAGTTTTAATTATCACAATAATCTCTTTCAAAAGAATGAATAATTTGAATAATTTATTTAAATAAAAATTATACATACATACATATGCATATATCATCAACCTCATGCAATTCATTTAAAGGTAATGACGTTGAAACAAATGAATAACTGCCCTAAAGATTATATTGGATATTCATAGCTTTTTATGTTTAAAAAGACTTTCACTTAAATTTAGATGTACCAAAGAAGACTGAAATGCTACACTAATGTGGTTCAACAAAAGTGTAGCAATAATAAATGCTATGCTTAAGATTTTAGATATTCAAAGTTTGAGATTTTTTTTAATAATAAATTTGGATTTAAATTAGGTGTTTTCAACACAAACATGTCTATTCTCATTATTTAAGTGTAGAAACATAGATCGAAGTGGATCAAAATGAATCGAAGTGATCTGAATGGACCGAATTGGACCAAATGGAACAAAGTGGACCAAATGGAGAGAATAGGACGGAATGAACTGAATAAGAATAAATCGACCGAATAGGGCCGAAGTGGACAGAATGGACCAAATAAGACCAAAGTGGACATAATGGACCGAACCAGACCAAGCTGGATCGAATAGAACAGACTAGGTCGAAGTGGGCTGAATAGGACCGAACTGGAGCAAATAAAGACCTTAATTACTTCATCGGTTCCCAAATACACTTCTCGATTTATGTATAAAAATTTTAAATATGACTTATATATATAATATATATATTTTGTGAATGATTACTCTTAGGGCATTTGTTAAATAAACTATTTTAAAAATTTTGATACAACCTTTTATGAGAAACACTAGTCGCAGTTGTATTGTATAATATTTTTCTCTATTATTTTTTTAAGATAATTTGTTCTCCCTAAAAATTAACAATTTTTATTCAGTCCAATTAAGCCTACTTCAATCCAATTTGGCCCACTTTAATCCACTTCAAGCTTATTTGGGCCATTCGGTCCAATTTGGTCATATTTGTACATTTTGTCCACTTTGGTTTTATTCGATCCATTCTGTCCACTCGGTCCTTTTCAGTCACCNGTACGTTTCCTTTTCCCTTTTTTTTTTCTCGTTTGTCTTTACTCTTTAACCTTAACTAGTCGCGGACCCGCGCGTTCGCGTGATAATTATTTTTATGGTAGTTTTATTATTATTATTATTTTTTACAATTTAAACTAATCTAATAATGAGTAATGCATTTCGTAATTATATTTTTATTTATTATAGGAACAATCATATATGTAACATAGGAACAATCTAAAACACCAAAAAAATGTAAACTAAAAAAAATTAATAAAACTTAACAATGATTAATTGAACCAATATTAGGATAAGATTTGTTTTTGATAATCTATTAAGGTTATTTTCTTTGTAGAAATTATAATTTCGGCACCCAAAACATATTATCAAATAAACAATTATTGTATATATACAAATTTTAACTTTTGCAATTTGTCACATATCCAATTATTTTCGTTTGGCTAACCTTTCTTTTCTTTAAATGAATGGCATTATAGAGTACTTCTAATACAACTATTAAAAGTACTTTGTCCACCACAAAGGATTAGAAAATAAACAAAAATTAGTAAAGTCTCATAGTTTAACATCCTAATTGAGCACTATAAAAAATCATGCTATGTAATAAAATAAATACCAAATTATTCAAATCATGCTATGTAATAGAATAATATTATATTTTTATACGCTATATTTAATTCTTTAGATCGCAATAGGATAACATTTAACAATCAAAGAGAATAAAAATAAAATAAACAACAACAACAATTTAAAAAACAAAACTAAATTGCATTAACCCAAAATAGAGTTTTAAAGAATATAAAAAATTATCAACCTAAAGTAGAGATGCAATAAAAATAAAAATAAAATCCACCAAAAAATTTAGAGAGAGAGAGAGAGAGTACCTTTTTTTTTGTGAGGAAAAACTATGCATAGAATAGAAGAGATAGTGACAAATTTATAGTAAGAGGGTGTGAATAAGAAGAGGCAAAAATAAAGGAAGATGAAGGGAAAAAGGAAGAATGATATTAATGTAGAGAGTAGTGGGGAGATGAAAAGGTAAGGGGAAGAAAGATTGAATAAGTAGTGAGAAGATGAAATGGTAAGGAAGAGAGAAAGGTTGGAGAAATGTGAGGAGAAAGATTGAATAAGTAGTTAGAAGATGAAATGGTAAGGAAGAGAGAAAGTTGGAGAATGTAAATATTAAAAAAAATGTTAAAAACAATTATAGGAAAATTGAAAAAAAAAAAAAAAAAAAAAAAAAAACCTAAAGCTTGAAAGGCTTCAACGTTTTTTATTTTATTTTTTCCTTTAAGCTGAAAAAACTCACACAAAATCCTAAAACTGAATTGAATATGTTTTGGGTTAGACTTGATAATGGAACTAAATAAATAAGAGGTAGGCTAGATTAATTATACAGATTTATTATATGGTGATAGTGGAAGTAAATAAATAAGTAGTGGGCTAGATTTATTATAGAGTGATAATAGAAGTAAATAAATAAATAGTGGATTGTATTTATAAGGCTGAAAATTGTAAAAATCATTTTAAAATTGTAGAACAAATTATATATATTTTAAAAATGACATGGCAGCTGATGTGGCGCAACATGAGAGCAGCAACATTAAACACTACGCTTCAGCTTTTAGTAATATATAGATTACTTCATCGGTTCCCAAATACACTTCTCGATTTATGTATAAAAATTTTAAATATGACTTATATATATATATATATATTTGTGAATGATTACTCTTAGGGCATTTGTTAAATAAACTATTTTAGAAAAATTTTGATACAACCTTTTATGAGAAACACTAGTCGCAGTTGTATTGTATAATATTTTCTCTATTATTTTTTTAAGATAATTTGTTCTCCCTAAAAATTAACAATTTTTATTCAGTCCAATTAAGCCTACTTCAATCCAATTTGGCCCACTTTAATCCACTTCAAGCTTATTTGGGCCATTCGGTCCAATTAAAAAAAAAAGGGAAAAGGAAACGTACTGTTAACGTTCCATGAGTCAATACTCAATAGTCAATAGTCAATACTGAAAACGTGTAGTCCAAAGTTCAAACTTCAATGAGATGAAAGCACACGTTATCCAGCACTGCCTCACCACGACTCCGTGTTCCTATTTCCTTTTCTTCTGTGATTATGCCCCTTAGCTTAAATTCTTTAGATGGAGTTGAATCATGAATGACCCAGTAAACATACGCACAAAAGCTTTAGCCTAGTATAAAAGGAGAAGAAAATGCCTTTGCACCATTCACCAAAAAAGGTCATTACTCATTAATACATGAGAACATTTTATGTACAACTTACAGAAGTGAACTGATCAATGGTCCTCATAGGAGAAAATGATAGAAACATATTAAGTTACTAAAAAATAAAGGAATTAACTTGGCTATGTTAAGTAAAAGAATAATAAATTTTGGTTGGCAGTTCAGCTTCTTTGCTGAAAGCTTCTTACACAAAGAAATCTTATTGAAAGCACAAGTTGTGCCTAACCTGCAAAAGATCTTGATCCTTTAGACCCAAGTATCTTTTCCTATCCAAGGCCAAGGCCATTCACCAATTTGGTGAACGCCTGAGATTAATTAGCAGTGTTAACGAGTACCCTTGGCCTTGGGCTAGGGAAACCCATGTTTGACAGCCTAGGTGAGACCCGGATCTTTGGGCTAGGCCGTGGAGAAGGGATTGGAAGACGGCTTCTGGAGTTGCCAGGTGTTAACTTGGGTGATAGGTTGACTTTCTCAAGTGCTTGCGATTGCAGCTCAATTGGGTAGTGTCTTACACATCCAATACGAGGACCATGTGGGCTAGTCCACTTGCAAGCCATAGGCTTACCCATATCAAATAATGGTGCTTCTGCATTCGTTACATTGGAATCGATACTTCCTTGATGATCAGCTGTGATGGATATATTGTTTATAGGCTCATTCACTTCAGAAGTATTCATATTGGTGGATATTGTAGTTGTTGAAGGAACCTTGACCTTTTCTGGTTTAGATTCCTCTCCAATAATCTTAAAGGAGGTGCTATCATCATCTATTGCACACCTCTGCAGAAGAAATGGTTACTTTCATTAGTTATTTCTACTGAAAGGAACCAATTTCATTCAATTAATGCTAAGTGCACAACCACTTTCACATGGACCAACCATTGATACTACTTTTATTGCATCAATCATAGCATGCCAAATCAGCACTCATGAAAAAAGTCATGAAAAAATTTGCTTGTAATTGGCTAGATATACATGCATAAAGACTATGCACATACATATACCACATTTATAAAAGTTAAAAGATAAATGCCAACAAGGTATAAAGAGATCTTTATGGCCAAAGATTTGATGGTAATTACCTTAACATTGGTGAGGTCTACTTGGTGCTCCTCGAGGAAACTAATGAATTCTCTGAAGTTATCTTCAGTTGGGAGATAGTGACCACTGTATGGCCATATAGCCTAAAGAAGACAAGCACACTTGGCTTAGAAATTGAACTGCAACATGATGAAAAATCAATAACTGTGTTTTATGCTATGTTATAGGTAGTACCTCAAGAACCCCATCATGGGCAACTAATCTCCCTGCTGCTGATGTAGCACCTCCTGATAGAAAACTTGAGTGCTGAAAAACACCTTTCTTCTTCTGACCCACATACAAAGCCCTTGATGTGCTGAGCACAAAAATCCACTTAGAACCCTCAACTGTGTTAATAAGCATCCCTGTTTGCCTGTATACAAGCTTTCCACTCTCTACAATTACTTCATATGCTTCCCTCTCTGTCTGTAATACCAAACAACAGAGAATGTAAAGTTATAACCATGAAATATATGCACTTATCCACATTCATAAGATGCCTACTTAGTTATCTATCTAGGCACTTATCTAGGTTGCAAAGATGCTTATGGGAGTGTGTGCACGTAAATTCAACACAACAAACTTGATGAAGAAATGAGATTGGAGGGGGTCCATCCCACAGTTAAGATTTTATTTTTTGGATCTAATGTATAAAGAGCCATGTTAAAATTTTAAATGGTGTGGCAGTGGATACACTTGAATTTGTAATATTTAATCTGAACCATGAAATGAATACATTTAAAATGGAGAGGGGGTGGATTATTGGAATGCGGTAACAGATGGTATGATTAGTAAGACTTACTGGTCCAAGATATGCGATGCATTGACGTTGTAGAACAGTCCTCAGGCACCTTTCAAGATTGAGGTCTTTACCATCACCAACATCCAACCTTCAGTTTCAAAGGAGGAGAAAAATAAAGTTAGAAATGAGTGATAAAGAAGGATAAGGCTGAATTGAAAGCAATTATACCAAGAAAGAAAAAGTTAATTTTCATGAGTACCAGTAGAAGAAAGGTTGGGTGCTCTTGCTATCAGACCAGACATCATAGTAGAAGTGTAAATTGTGTCCATAACGATGGCGTGGATCAATCTGCAAAAAAATAAAGATTAACAAAGCCCATTAGTCCAGTGATTCTACTTCCTTACATATTAATTGGGGACTAACAACATGGAACCTATTAATATCCAAAAATATAAATCCATAGAAGATATGTACTTAGCTAGACCACTATTCAAAAGCCCAAAACTTGAGCTCAATTTGAAATTTCATCCAAAAAAAAGAGTCACCAATTCCTATATAGGAAGCATACATTGGCCAAGTTTGACTCTCTTTTTTAAGTCTTATTATGAGAAGTGACTAGGAATACATGTCCCCTAAATTCCTAATATCTAATACAGCAGTCGTTTTTAAAACCATCACTTGACCAAAATGAGATTGTTTTGAGGAAAATATTACTTTCACCATTTTAAGATGGAAATGTAAAAAAAGCAGAAAGAACAAAACTGCATCAGATTTAGAAAGAAGCATGTCTGGTATAAGCATATGAACTTACAGCTTCAAGCCAGTGTTGTAGGGCTAATTTCTGAGCATTCTCATCTTTAGATAAACCCTTCCCAACCTACAAATACATAGAGTTAATGCTGTTAGTACAATGTTCCTCCAAAAACAAACTCTTTTCCTCCTCAATTCACAAAATATCAATTAAGTACCTTGGCAACCCTTGTCCTAGCTCGAGCCCAGCGTTGCAGAGCAGTTTCTGGTTTCTCAATGTTAAAGAATGACACAGAGCTTCGTTTAAGAGCTGCAAAGTCTAAGGCCTTCCACCTACAACAATTGAATTAATTTCAGAAACAAAGGTTGACAACTTTAACAACAACTACAAGTCTTAGTCCCAAAATTTTGGGGTTGGCTATGAATCCTCAAAAACTATTCATAAACAAAGGTTGAAATAACCTAAAAAATGAAAAGACAACAAGAAATGATATAGAAACAAACCAGAGTTCCTCAACCACAACTGCACAATCTGCAAGATTCCTTCTAGTCCTATAACTCTTGTAAACTTTCTGAAGCCTAGTTGCAGCAGCATCAAGCTCACTAACTGGCCTTGGAGAAAACAATATCACTGGTTTAGGAAGCAAAAGTGTACTGGGCTTCTTTATCTGCATAATTTCATGATTCTTAGCCAATGAAGACTTTGAATTAGAACTATCTCTTTCAGGAACAGTATTTTTAGATGAATCTGATACTTCCAAATCTGCTTCCTTTGAATCTTGCCTTTTGAAGCTCATTAAACTTTCTATAATCATTTTCTCTGACCCATTAGACTTGTTAATGGTTTCTGAATATTCTTCTTCTTTCTTGTAGCTAAATGTTCTCACAATGACTGTCTCAATGGGGTCAGTTAAACCAAAAAACTTGTGGCAAAGGATTTCATTCCATGTAGAAAAGAGTAAGGAAAGAGAAAGACCCATTGATCACCAAACAGTAGAATAGTAACAAACTTCAATCTTTGAGTCAAGACTCAAGACTGATCAAACCTGTTCAATAAGAATAAAGCATTAATCTTAGTAAGATTTTACAAATAAAATCTAAAGGTGATAACATAATAATTACTTTTTTCTCTATTTATTCATTGAAAAAAAAGAAAGAAAGAAAATTTGTTTCATATGAAAATACCAAGTCTTCAACTTTGTAAAAACCACCTCCCCCTCTCTCTCAAATTCAGAATTCAGTAGCAAAAACTAAAATTTGAATTTTGTATTTTAAGATATTAGAAAAAAACTGCTTTCCCTTCAGAAAATAAGTAAGCTCACATTGGTATTAAAAAAAACAAAAAAGCATATTGGCAAAGCAAAACTGTCCAGTTCATTTCATACAAGAATTATGCAGAACATATTGCCAAGACAGCAACAAGCCATATCATGGAAACACTCAAACTAGTGACAAATCCTAAATGAAGTCTGGAATCCATGAAAAATAATGGGTCAACACTCATAAGCACAACAAGTAATGAGAAACGAAAGCAATTAAATAAAAAATGCCAAATTAGAACATACTATAATGGTACCGAACAACTGAAGAAGTCCAAAATCAAGCTCCCTTGCCTGCAAAATGCAAATCCAAAACCGGGCCTTCAGTAGCTTCCTTATCTCTCTCTCTCTCTCTCTAACCCAAAGATTGTTTGTAGAGAGACTGAACTGAATATTGGAAATCTAAAGTGTCTAAAGACAACCAAACACACATGTAAGACTAGTTCCTCACTTATATATATATATATACCAGTAGCAGTTGAAAATTCAAAATTGGCGTGTGAGAAAGTAAGTCAGTTTGTGGAAAAAGAGTGAATATGGCGGGTGAGACTGGACCTTCATGGAAGTTAATCTCTTTCTCTTTTTTTTTTCTTCTCCCCCCATTATCAGGGACTTTTCTTCTTTTATATAGCGTCCCTTCCTATAATCTCCATTGTCCACTTGTTTTTCATCCACGCATCCACTCGAGTGCATGTCATGTCGTGTGTCTACTTTAGTTCTGTGTGAGTGGCGGTAGCTGAGTTTACATTGTTCAGGGGTCTTCTCCACATAAATACGGCCAGAAAAGATGTTGCAGCGCATTAAATGCGGTGGTACCAGCCTTTCCTTCAGATTTTTTCTAGTTCTGATCATTTCCGGATCCACCCAGAGTCCATCATCACCGTTGGGATCGTTGGGGAGGTTAGTCGGACTTTTCACACATTCGTTTGATCAAAGCTCATCATAGCCGAGGAAAAAGACATCCTCGGACAAATGGTGGCCTCCTCANTATATTATAAGAGAAAAAGAGAGCTAATCCAAAGAATTATTAGACTTGTGGTTGATAAAATATTTCAGACCCACCATGACCAGCCCAACCACTGAATTTAATGTTACCCCACCCCCCACAATTATATTTTTCTTTGTTACTGTATTAAAAACATGCTCAGTTAATTGGTGTTTCTTCAATCTTTCTCGGACAAAAGCTTTACTGTAACTCTGAACGTTGTAATCACAGTTCATTCAATAAAAAGCCTCTTCGGACATTCATTCAGGGAGTTATCTAAGCTTCAGTTCACGTTATCATTACTGCACGTAACCGAGCCAACTGTTTTGTGCTTCATATCCAGCCCAATTCTTTCAATCCACTCTCTACAAATTTATTGTTCTGGGTTCGTCGTTGGGCCTTTAACCCATCTCTTTTGGGCTTAGGCGACAAAAACTGACCCTACAGTAACCTTTTACTTTAAGTTATATAATGAATGCATATTGTGTAAGATTAAGTTTTTATAAGAAAACGTTTCCCCTCTTTCCTATGTGTGTGTGTTTGTTTGTTTTTTTTTTTAATAAAAGTTTTTAAATAAATAAAATTATATATAAGTTCAAAATTAATTAATGAAATGGAATATGGTAGAGAACTATGCAACTAATATAAAAGGAGATGCCTAAAAGAATATAAAGGGAGTTTGCATAATTCAAGCTCAAGTGCATATTTAAATGAAAAACCTTAAATTCAATAATTAAAAATAATAATTGAAAGCATATTTAAGTAGTAATCTCAATGTAATAGTTAAGAATTATGAACAACCCAAATTACTAAACATTAAAAAATAAAAGTAGATAAACTTACATAATAATTGAATTTTTGTCTTTGAAAGTGAGGTAGGAGGCACCGAATTTCAACCTATCAAAACAAAATTTGTAGATATAAATTTCAAGAAATTATTTTGAGAAAAACTCAATAACAAGAGTATTGTTTGATTGAGTGCTTTGAAATCTCAAGGAAACTCCCTGAAAAAAAAAAAAAAATTAAACAAATTACCCTAAAAATGATAGATACTTGGATGTTCAAAATATTAATAAAAAAAATCATGAATTTGGCCTTATTATTTATAGTGACTTGAAAATCTAAAGATGAAAGTCATGGTATAATAAAACTATTATCCATAATCATTATTATATTTATCCAACAAACAAAATTTCAATCACGATAAACTTCAACCAAAATACAGAAGTTGAAAATAAGTTGTTTCTATTTAAAACAATATTTTTAAGTCGTGATGAAGTTGATATAAGCAAAAAAAGAAGAAATTAAAATTAAAATCCAATACCATAAAAATCAAGTTGTTAATGTTAATTACGAACTGTTATTTTCTGTTATACCATAAAAATCATGTTCTTAATTAACGTTATTAGCTTTTTTTTTGTTATCCAAAAATTTGATATTTATCCAAAAAAATTAAATTAAAAAAATATATTTGAAAAAAAAAATAGATAAAAAATTTATTATCAATTCCTCCCCTTGTGTATATCCTCCTAATAAAAGTTGTGATGAAATTGATATAAGCAAAAAAAGAAGGAATTTATTTAAAATCAAATACCATAAAATTCAAGTGGTTAACGTTAATTATAATTTTTTTTTGTTATACAGTAAAAACCATGTTTTTTTTTTTTTTTTGAATCCAAAAATTTGATATTTATCGAAAAAATTAATTAAAACAAAATATATTTGAAAAAAAAAAGTAGATAATGAATTTATTATCAATTTCTCCCCGTGTATATCCTCCCAATAAAAGTGGTTTTTTTTATAAATATATAAATTTTTTCATTTTACGTGCAATGTAGTAATTAAAAAAAATGAAAGTTGCTACTTTTTTATTTATTTTTTTTTTTATAATACACACATAAAAAAAAAAAAGGGATTAGATGTATTATATGAAGAATTTGGATTATAATACACTGCACATAAAAAATAAATTAATAATAAAAGGATAGATGAAGAATTTGGATTGTAATCAATTAAGATTTTTATCAACTTAAAATTATAGGAGAAGAAGATAATAAATATATATTTATTTTCTTAAAAATCTAAAAAAATTTCTGCATTTGTAAAGCCATTTGCATAACCATGGTTCTAACTCAACTTTTATTATATAACTGTATTATGCCCATGTGATGCAGCTTAACTAAGAAAGATTATATGAAAATAAAAAATAATAATATATTAATTAATTATAAGATAGATAAAACCCATTAATATTACGACATATAATACATATAAACATATATTAAGTCACTCTGTATAAACATGGTCTATAATATATAAATTCTACATATTAAAACATAAAATAATATATATATCAAAATAAATTTATTTGAAACTCTTGCTAATCTAATTTTAGTGAAGTACAATTTTAAATTTTTATATATTTAGGAAATATATATTTATTTATAGTAAATTCTTGGTAAAAAGTTTTGATTATGATAATTATTTTAATAATTAATGAGAGTGTAAACTATTTTATGCATATAGTAGTATGACCTAGATTATAATTGTATGTCAAGAGTATTGAATAATTTCTTAAAATTAACTATATCAATGACACCTATGACCAAAATACTTTATTTTGAAGTGAAAAAATTGAAAAGAGAATTAAGCATTTCGAGGAGATAGAACACATCATCAGAGCATATGAGCACTATTTTCTGACTCATCATGTAAGCAAAGAAGGAAAAAGTGATAACCTTATGTGTGAAGTGAAGTTGCTTGAGATGACTAAATATGAGATCTTCACATGCTTTAGTAGGAAAAAAAATCATCTGCATTTCACAACAATTACTGTAAAATATCACATTATTAATACCAGTACATCATTTAGATTCCTAATAATTAAAGTGTATTTTTTTTGCCAATCTAACAAAATTTTAATGTTCATATAGAAGTTATCTATATAAATTATAATGTTCATATAGAAGTTTTTTCTCCTTAAATTCTATCTTCCATTCTCTACAATCCTACTAACATATATAATTCTAAGAAATCATTGCCATGCCGAATGGGTATCGCCATATTGGCAACATTTTTGACTCCATAACAATGGGGAAAAGCCTTTATGCCTGTTTGTTTTGTGCATCCCTTTTATAAATAATTTACAAAATTAAATATTTACAAATATCAATAAAACAAATGATCAACTAAACAAATGAAAAAAAAAAAAAAAGAAAATCAAAATCTGTGGCATAAATATGAGATCCATATGTAAAAAGAAAAAGAAAAAGTAGCATCCAAACCTGGAGTCACTTGAAGTTTCAATAGAATAGATATAATCTTCAATGAAATAGATATAATCACATAATAGCATTTGTGTGGACTTTGCACTCAGNAGGTGTCATTGGTTGAGGAGTGTGGGCAGTGTGGGCTGATTGAATCTTCGGGACATGCATTGTGGGATTGCTGGATGGCAGAGGCTGTATTGAAGGAAGCAAAGCTATTTTTGCCAAGGATGAGTCATCCTCACCGCGACTTTTATGACGTGATATGGAGATTTTGGGATGAGGAAAAGGAAACAGAGCTGGAGCGTTTTGCATGCACGGCGTGGTGTATTTGGAAGAACAGAAATGCAGCAAAATTTGAAGGTAAGACCAAACAAGCAAAGGCGATAGTCTCTGAAGCAAATGCTCTTGTTGAGGAATTTAAGGAGCAGGTTGATACCCCAAGACAAAGCGTCCCTCCAAGAAAGGTAGGCTGGACTTCCCCAAGCGAAGGTTGGTATAAGGTAAACGTCGATGGAGCAGTGTTTAAAGAGTCAGGCAGTTGTGGAATAGGGATCGTGATTAGAAACTTTAGAGGTCAGATTATGGGAGCGATGAGTAAGAGGATGAATCTACCTCTGGGAGCGCTGGAAGTAGAAGCAAAGGCTTTTGAGGAAGGAATTTTGCTGGCTGGAGACCTTGGGCTGAAGGATATTGTACTGGAGGGAGACGTGAAAGTGGTGACTGATGCTCTGACTGGTTGCTGCCCCCTCCAAGCTCGATTCATATGATCATTGAAGGCTTCCAAAGGTGGAAGTTCAGGGTCCATGAATGGAAGGTAAATCATGTGTGTAGGACAGGCAATTTTGCTGCCCATTTGATGGCTAGAAATGCCAGATTTGTAGATGACAGTGTTGTTTGGGTGGAGGATACTCCACCCATCATTGAATGTCAATTGATCAAAGATGTAACTGATTCGGATTGTTGTCCGAGTTAATTGAATGTCAACTGGAAGTTTGTTTATCAAAAAAAAAAAAAAAAAAAAACCCATTATAGAACAAAACCATCCAACTAAACCCATTATAGAACAAAACCATCCAACTAAACATATACACAAAAAAACCTAAGAATACAAAAAATATAACCTATGACGAAGAGAGCATGGTCCAAATAAGGAGTTTGAGGGAGGCGAAGCAAAAATATTTATAATTTAATTTTTTTTTCCCAATTGATTTTATTCCCTATGATCTAATCTCAAGTTGTAGATATACTTCAAGATAAATATGAATTTTTTTTTTCATAATTTATACACGAAAAAAATGTGAAACTGATTACTGAGGATAAGAACCTAAATTACTGCAAAATTTGATTTCTAGATAATTCATAAATGGAAGAGGAAAGATAAAAAAGAAAGAGACGTTGATATTAACAATTAAGGGAAAAAAATGTTAAACTTAATAAATTATAGGAGAAGAAGATAGAAAAAAAAACTATTATATTTATTTTTTTTATTCTGAAAAATATGAATAAATAAGTGAAATAACGTTGCTGTTTTTCTTGACTGTGTAGTAATATAATTTAAGTAAAAAAAATAGTAAAAAATAAATTAATAATAAAAGGATAAGATGAAGAATTTGGATTGTAATCAAATTAAGATTTTTATCAACTTAAAAATTATAGGAGAAGAAGATAAGAATAAAAAAAAAATATATATTTATTTTCTTAAAAATCTAAAAAAATTTCTGCATTTTTGTAAAGCCATTTGCATAACCATGGCGTATAAATCCAACTTTTATTATATAACTGGTATTATGCCCATGTGATGCACGGCTTAATCAAGAGTCATGTGTAAATTATTGAAAATAAAAAATAATAATTTTATATTAATTAAAATTAAATAGATAATAAAAATAAACTAATCTTTTACTCTATTTTTTTTTTTTAAAATGAAGTAACCTTTTACTTTTTTTGTTTTTGTTTCTAGAATACTTTGTATTTTAATACACACACAAGGGGAGAGGGGAGAGGTGCATATCCAAATGAATGCATATTGTGTAAGATTAAGTTTTTATTAAAAAAAATCATATATAAGTCCAAAATTAATTGAATGGAATATGGTAGATAACTATGCAACTAATAAAAAAGGAGATGCTTGAAAAATATAAAGGGAGTTTGCATAATTAAAACTCAATTGCATATTTAAATGAAAAACCTTGAATTCAATAATTAAAAAAAAAATTATTTAAAGCATATTTAAGTGGCAACCTCAATTTAATAGTTAAGAAATGCAATCATAAATTTGTATGATCTCAAAAATATAATGAATATATATTTAACTAAAGTTTATTGTTTTATATTAAATTATATATGATATAAAAGTTGAGCAATCATAGCTCTTTTATGTGTCATACCTGTCAATAACATTTCTAACTCTTCCATAATCTCTTCTTCTATTGGATATCCATTATCATCAATTGTCGTCTTGTTGTAGTGAATGTGATGAATAGATTAGGATTACCTGCCCATCTACATATCACCATGACATCTCGATAGTTTTGTATCATATATCTTGGTCCACCTGTAAAAGTTGCAGGGAGAACATTTCTTTTACCAAGTGATTTACGACTTGTGTCACCTTTAACAACAGCATCACACACGTTCTTGTACAAATCTGCTCTTAATTGTGGTTGTTTTTTGCGTATAAATCTTAGTCTTTCTTCTTCAATAGTTGTATATGCATCAAACATGAATTGTTGGAAGAGTCGACCACCATAGAAAATTGTTTGTCCAAATCCAAATCTTAAATGAATAGGAACAAAATCCAAATCTTGAAATTTGTCTCTTGCCATGCGAAAAACCTCTGTAAGCTTGTTGTGCTCATCAAACATTTTCCTTCGTCCTTCAATAATTCTTGGATCAATCTTCTCAAATTTTTTTACGCTTACTATATGATTTTTATTTATTTAATAGAGATACACTTACTTTATGATGACAATGAATTAGAGATAAGAATGAATTATAAATTATAGGATTCTTTTCAAAAGTTTTTATGCTTACTATATGATTTTTTTTTTTAGAGATACACTTACTTTATGATAACAATGAATTAGAGATAAAAATGAATTAGAGTCTTGATTAATCTAATATCCATTTAGAAATTATAGGAGAAGTAAAATTATATATTTTTTCTTAAAATCTAAAAATTTAATAAAATTTCTGCAATTTAGTGAAGCCACGTGGCGCAACCACGACGCTTAAGCCCAACTTTTATTATATTTAATATGATGTATGATATGATATATGTGTAGTATCTATTTGGGAAATGCTAAAAAAAATTTTTTAATAAATATTTTTAACAAAACAAAACTAGTACTTTTTAATAAATTTTATTTTAAATAAATTAAAATTTTTTTTTCTCACACATTTAGTATAATAACTACTAAAAATTATATATTTTAATAAATATAGACAAATAAAAAATCCAAAATATTCAAAAAAATAAAAATGAAAAAGTAAAATAAAGTCTAAAACCTATCTCATTATTTAATTAACAAAACATTTGAGCACTTGGGAATTAGGATTAGCTTCATGATAGGAAAACGTTTATAGATGTCATTTATTTAGTATAAAATGCAAATTAAGGTAGGCTTAATTATTAAATTAGTCAACTTATTTAGTTAAAATAATATATTTGTTGTTGTTGATTATATAAATAGTTATATTTTTAGTTAAAATTATATATGAATTTGACCAATATAAGATTGGGGATTGTATGTGTAGGGTTAAGGGCCCAAATCATATATTGGGCCTTGGGCCTTGGCCGAAAGCATGAGTTATCCAAGGACAATTAAACAGTAGTTAGTGGTTTGAGCTCAGAGTTTCATGAACGTAATATGACTGGGAAGGTGGTTCGTGAAGGAATACCTCCTAAAACAAGCTAAACACGGACCAGATATGGATCCCATTGATCAAAATGATCTTCTAGGAAGCTCCAGTGACATGGACGTACACCTCGAGTGTACTAAAAAATGGAAGCAAGGAGGTACCTAAGGAAAAGCTGTTACCACTGCATTTAATGCATTGTAGCTACTTTTCTGGCCGCATTTATGTGGAGAAAATCCCTGAACAGTATTGTATTGTCTACCATAATTCACAAAAAACCAGAAAGGTGTTTGATGGGACGGGCACTTAAGTGGTGGCTTGGATGATCAACAAATGGAAGGCCAAGATCACCAGTAAGAAGATATATAATGTAAGAGACCCCTGAAGGAAGGGGGATTGGAAAATCAAGAAATAAATACTGTAGCAATCTAGAACTAAACTTGTAATAAAAATTTAAAAGCAATACCTAAGAATCAGTCTTCTCGGACTTGGCCGAGGATGTTTCTCTTTAGTGAACGTCTATTATCTTTCTTTCTTTGTTATAAAAATCTATTGGCTCGATTACTTAATTCACTAAAGTCCAATTTTCCAACCCATTCTTTACAAATTTATTGTTTTGGGCTTTTTGGGATTAAGTCTATACACCTGTTGGGCTAAGAGTTCAAATCTGGTCCTTACAGTACGTAATTCTATAAGTTAAAACATGAAAATTGAATTTCTTAATTAACTTAAAGAATATAATCTTAATTAATTAATCATTAGCATAAATTTATGAAGTTGGTTAAAAAAAAATGTAGTCATAATTTGTATGACTAAGTTACTCAAATATATTGTAAATAAGCTCAAACTTGCTCTAAGTAAAAAATTAAAAATTAAAAAAAAAAAAAAATCTAAATATACAAATACAACCTGGTGAGTGGTGACAAGTTCAAACTCGGAAATAAAATTAAAAGAATCTAACAATATATTAAAACGGAGTAACCAGCCGCCAAGACAGCAGCAAAGAATGATTGTGATAGCCCATTTGCATGGACAGCCTTACTGTGATTATATAGCACAGTACTCTCCAAAGTTCAAACCAATCTTTGATTAACAAATGTACGTTTGGAGTCAACAACCAGTTTGCATTACAAGTTAAAATGGTAGCTGAAGGTATTAACTTCTCTCAGTTCTAAGTAGACCCATTTACATTATTACGTTATAAATATTTGTGGTCCATAACCATAAGGCATGCAAGTCGGCAACTTGGCATAAAATATTCTGTGTTGAATATGACTGCATGCCAAAATAAAGAGACCCTTTCCTGCATATATAATACAATGGTACTCTTTGTAGCCTTTTGTGACAATGATCTGATCATACCGTGTACGTGAAGTTGTTCATCTCAAAAGGCCTTTCGCCATCTCTCGCATTCGCAATGACACTTTCAGCTAATACATATGAGAGTTGAGACCCATAAGCCAGGGTGTCCACAGTCAACCACTTTCTGTGCTATGATAGTATTAAGACATGTGAGTTTAACTAGCATAAATTTATTACTTCATTTTACCTTTAAATGTAAAGAGTGTAACAATTCTTTATCCAAAGATTAGTTGTAAACTCACACAATACGTGGAAAAACATAATATAATTATTTTTCAAGAATATAATGTAAAATTTGTAAGTTAAATAGTGCATGTATTTTTTAAAATATTTTCTATTTTTATAAGTTTTATATAATGGAACATATAATATATTTTGCATTCAACAACAATACATATATATAATATAATTTAATAAAAGATTTAAATGGATCAATTTAAGGCTCAATTAATCCAAATGGATTAACTGAACCAAATTGGACTGAAGTGGATCGACTAGGACCGAATTGGATTAAAGTGGACCTAGTTGAACAAAATTGTACTGAAGTGGACGGAATGGGGCCTAATTGAACTGAATGGGACCGAAGTAGACTGAATGGACCGAAATGTACTGAAGTGGACAGAATGAGGCTGAAGTGCACTGAACAGGACCAAAGTGGACCGAATTTTACTGAAGTGGATGTAATGAACTGAATTGGATGGAATGGGACCGAAATGGATCAAATGAACTGAAGTGGACCAAATGGGAACGAACTATATTGAATGGATCAAAATGTTATGTAAATGTGGCTTAATAGGAGTGTAGTAACAATAAATGCTATGCTTCAGCTTATAAATATTATATAGATATAGATATTAATATAGATTTTAGAGACCATTAACTTCTTATGTTGCCACTTTTGAATAACACAAATGCATCACCTTCTAATACAGATTTTAAGAAAAAGACATTTCACCCTTCAGAAAAAAGAAAGACATTTCTACTTCACGGCTCATACCTCCTCAGAGTCTACCCAATTGTCCAATCATAGATGACATTCTTAAACTTAGTAAAAGGATAACCAGATTTTAAGAAAAAAACATTTCTACTTCACGACTCATACCTCCTCAGAGTCTATCCAATTGTCCAATCATAGATCACATTCTTAAATTCAGTAAAAGGATAAACATGCACAAGTATATATTTTAAGCCACCAAACCAATGTTTATGTGTTGAGTGTGTCGCAAGAGTATTATTTTGTGGCGCAGAGGAAAAATGTCTTGTCATTAAATTTGAGAATCAACCTGTGATACGATGGGTCAGATGTATCAATTTTGAGAATATACAAGTCATTGAATTTTGAGAATATAAATTTGAATATATATATATATACCCTCTGATCACATCATCAAATTTAATTAAAGTTTACCAAACAGACTAACGTATCTAAGCTAAAGGGAGCTAAACACTGAAGTGTCACAAACCAAACCGAAAAGCATCAATGTATTTAAGAGCAAAATGTGATAATTGAAACTATCCAAATAACAAATTATGAGACGGCAAATTAATCTTCAAAATTGCTGGTGTCCCAAATATAACAGGTTGCCTTTGAGCTAGTCACAATCAATCCCAAGTTGTTTCACAGTTTCCCAATTCATCATATCAATAATAAATATCAAAGTTTGTGTATCCCATTAGCGGTATATGATTTTGAATTCTCTCTATATTCATCTTGTGGCAATGGCTTTAACCCAAAAAATTACATACAAAAAATAAGGTTTAAACCAAACAACATTAATTCAATAACAACTGGGAAAAAATCAAGTCACTTTCTCCTGCCATATGATTAAACGACTTTAAAAAGGACAAATTTTTACATATAAAATTATTTTTCTACCCAATAAAACAAGCACACTGCTTTGAATATAAATAGAATCTCAACAGACATAAGACCAAGTTTACAACTTGGACCCATTTTAGTTCACCATATCTTACTAATAATTAACTAAGACAATCATAGAGTATTATTTTGAGGACACCTTTGTTGATTACTTGCATCTATAGATCGTGCGTCATTCTGCATTGCACAGCCAATGTAACCAAGTTGCATTTATGGTCTTATTCCAAAGGAATTAGGCAGCAGATATTGATTGAGTCTTCTGTCGAGGAGGGACTCGGAGCCAAAACTTCATCAAGTCGTACGCAGTGAAACCAATGGCCACAGAAGGAACAATCTAAAAACATAATATAATAATTGTTAGCAAGACACTTGTGCTTCAAGAGACCAATCACACAAACAAGGTCACCAAACTAAGACAATCATAGAGTATTATTTTGAGGACACCTTTGTTGATTACTTGCATCTATAGATCGTGCGTCATTCTGCATTGCACAGCCAATGTAACCAAGTTGCATTTATGGTCTTATTCCAAAGGAATTAGGCAGCAGATATTGATTGAGTCTTCTGTCGAGGAGGGACTCGGAGCCAAAACTTCATCAAGTCGTACGCAGTGAAACCAATGGCCACAGAAGGAACAATCTAAAAACATAATATAATAATTGTTAGCAAGACACTTGTGCTTCAAGAGACCAATCACACAAACAAGGTCACCCTTAATAACTTTGTATTCTCTTCTTAACAGCTTAAGTGGTCTATGTACTTGTACTCCACACCTTAAAAAGATAGGTCTAAGCAGTCAGTGTCTAAAATTCTTCTTTGAAGCATCAATGATAGATACATCATAGACAGAAAAACCTACTTCATTGAACTATAAGAAAAAGATCAACTCTCTGCACATGCATGTTTTTTGGTAAGAAATATATTTAGTGAGAGCATGACACCACATTGTTGCAGTGCTTCAAGAAGATAAATTAATATATGTTAATGCACATTCTGGCCAACATGAAATCCTAGAAAGCTAACCACAGAAAAGTGCAGCAATTACAGAAGAATTTAACTAGAAGACAATATCTTGAAAAGCATCAATCTGAAATCCAGACAGAGCATGTATAAAGTAACTATCAACAATTACCTTTATATAGTTAATGCTTAGACCTGCAAACAACTGTCTCCATCCTTGATTATGAACAATAGTAGAATGACCTTCCCATGTGTTTCTATATCTGGCACTTCCTTGGAATGAAGGTTGCAAATTTTCAACCTGCAATTGCACCCCACAAGTAATGTAAAACATCGGATCCAAGTAATTCATGTTGAAGTATCAACTTGATTTAGCAATTACAATGGCATCAATGTTTCAAGAATGTCAAGCCAATGGATTGCAAAAGCTTTGTGCAAGTTATTTCTTTGCTTGTTGCGTTTGAGCTCAAGCCAACCCTTGGTAAGTAAACTTGAGATGCATTATTAATTTTAAATATACCCATCTACAGCCTGAGGTCAATATAGCAACTACGTTGTATCTTGTTCAGTAATTAGTTTTAATCCTTACAATTTTAAAAAAAGTTCAAGTCTGGCAGTCCAATTTCTTCATGTATCAGGAATAATTTCATAATTTTGATAGCTATTGCATGTAGTTGACCTCTGGAATTTTCAGTAAATCTCTATCATTGGTTCACTACCCGTAAAATGATTTGTTAAACCTGTACCAAAGTGATTAGTTTACTATTTCACCATCATGCAATTCCTAAGAGATTAGCAAACCACCCTTGCTGGTCATTCTAAACTAAGAAAATCTGGATACAGCATGAGTCAAAACATTCAATTAAAGGGTCAAATCTAGGCATCTACCCAGCTTTGATATGTTGCCTACAATCAAGTTTATATATAGCTAATGTTAATGAGTAAAACCAGACCGAGGGAGAAAGTATACGTATACAATTATTAATCAAACAGCAACCTTGGCCTGTTCACCATGTGGCTTGCTGTAAAAAAAAAGCACGTCTTCTGACAGAAACCCTAAAATTTTTCACTGCCATTTAGCTACCATGAGCTCAGAACATGGTTCATAGAGACATTAATAGCTATATTACCCTCATGGCTTCCTCTTGCATCAACTTTTGCTTGCCCCAGAAAATACTTTAGTGTTTAGTCAGTTAAAGTAAAAGCAGCTCCCTTGCTACCAACAGTGTAAAAGGATTGTAATAGGCAATACCTGCATCTGCCTCCTGACATCATCTAATGGGTATGTGAAGGTCTGCCCAAATAACCCAGCAAGAGCTCCACAGGAGAGACGCATCATAATGGACGTTTGATGCTCTTCAGGAACATGCCTCTTGAGTTCCTCATATATGTAGAACTTTAAACCAGCATAAGGAAGGATTCCAGTGAGTGTTGGGCCTTCTCAAAAAAAGGAAGCTTTTAATGAATACTAACCTCCCAATTTTTTATATCACATAGGGAAAGAGGGGAAAAAAATGAGAAACAACTTTGACAAGGATAATTATGGAGCTCAGCTAAAAAATGGGAAAAAAAAAAAGGCAATCACCCCCACCCTCAAACCAAAAAAAAAAACCCTTTTCAATGCTCATAAATGCCATGTAATGGCTCACCACACTGAAAGGTAATGTACACAACAATGTAGCACATACATACCTACACCGCGATAAAGTCCACGCACACCTCCTTCCTTGTAAACGCTTCTAAGTACATCTTTTACGTCGTTATATGCAGGTTGAGCACGATTGCTTTTCATACCATAATTAAAACTTCCTCTGGTGTCAGTAACCTACAAAACCATAAAGAATTAAATACAAAAATAAAAAGGCATCAAATGATAATGACAATTTTAACTATGGAACAATCAACCAGAAGATGAAAAAGCACTAGAAAACTCCACATAAAATTCCCTAACAGCTTAACATAGTTAAATAGTCATCTAAACGCTGAACTACTATGCATTTACACTAACCCAAATTATCTGTGAGCACACCATCAAAGGTAAGACAAGCAGACCATGAGTAAGTTATGAGAAACATCTTGATATAGAGCCTCACATAGTTTGTCACTTCCCTAAACCAAAAAAATCTATGTATTTGTTGTAGTTTTTTTTTTTTTTTTTTTTTGAATAAACCTTCACAAAACATGTTTGAAATATATAGAAAGCAGACAAAATATAGCACAAGAAAATTATTGTGCAAGATATTTAAAATAAACTTTCAAAAACATTACAACATTTTTTTCTTAGGACATAGTCACCAGTTTGGAGAAATCTCCTCCAATCCATTACGTGGTGATTCTTAAAACCATCCACGTGTATTAAATCACATGGCTCATTAAATAAGTCATGTAACTAAAACTACATACAAATAGTCATTTCAATTGCCATGTAGTGTGTTGGAAAAATTTTCCATCAAACTAATTTGGAGGTAAATTCTATATATTGGCACATATAAAAAAAATTAGATGAATATTTAATACTCATATTTTAAACTAATGGGGAGGAAAGCATAAGAAATTAGATAACAACTCACAAAGAAAAATCTTTAGTAGCATTAACTACAATCCTAAACAGAATACATATAAGTTTTTTGGTAAGTAAACAAGAAACATCAGTTAATTTTCATTTAGTAACTACAAATTCACACTATGCCATAGATACTCGACCTCATTCAGATAAGACCATATGTTTCATCATTGTTATGCAAGATATATACCTGGTAAGCAAGTTTAGTACGACCCAGATCTAAAGGATATGTGCATAGAACTGCAGTTCCCCCAGCCGCTGAACCAGCTAGAAGATCAATGAGTGTTCCTAAGGCAGAATGGTTGTTCAGGATCCAACACCGATACTGTTCATAAGTCATGAAATGCAAGGCTGCATAAGGAATGATTCGAATGACGCTTGCTCCATTTCCTCTAATATACATGCAAGTATAAGCTAGAATACGTTATTGTGGGAAAGATATAATAAATGATTGAATTTAATGAGTGTGAACTTACTTATAGAATCCTTGAAAAAATTATGAATTTTTTTAAAAAGAAAAGGAAGTATAAGGCATCAGATTTTAGTTTTTAATGATAAATCCAGGCTTCAAGCTTCAAAACAAGCTTTAATACTTATTATAACATACTAAAATTAATCATAGCATGTAAAAAAAATCACTTTATGTATCAAGTTTGTCTGACTAATCACTTTTAACAAGATTCTAATCATACTCAAACTACAAATCAAACTGCAACTCCTAATCCATCCTCCTTATTAGACACTGCGTTGAAAAACGCCTGCAGAAGTGTAGAAAGAAAATACTGAAAGGGGCATTGACTGCTTACTATGTAAAAAATATAAAAGATTGAGATAAGTAGAGAAAGAAAAGTCAAGTGAAGCAAATGCATTTTATAGGAAGGGAGACTAACCTCGTCCAGAGGAGCCAAACTCCCATTAATAGCACAACTTCTCTGTGTACAAATAGTCCTCGATCAAATTACTCCAAATATGATAAAATAATTCACCTATTAGTTGCTTTCCCTTTCAAGCCAAACAAAGCCTTCCCAATACTTGGGGACAACTATACATATGGTTTTTGCCATCCTACATTTAGATTTAAGCCTATTGTGAGCTCATGCTATGATGGCCTGTTGTATCGCAAAATCAACAAACTTTCTATCGAACCTTCCGTCCTTCTCACATCTTTAAAGTAAATCAAATTACCTTATCTATTCTTACCTAATTCTGTCATTCATTGCCATTACAGGTAGGCAAAAATCTCAATCAACTTGGCGACTTCCTTGCCTATGTTTTTAAAGCTACCCTGTTAGTTAACCTTCTGGCCTTTCATGATTGTACATCATCCATGGTCCTATTGTTTATTATTATTATTTATTTATTTTTCCTTAAATACACCAAATTCCAAATGATACCCATATAATTTATAGCTCCAAAATCAGACACAAAAATCATTACAATCGTAACAAGGTTCCAAACTACAAGCAAAACTGCTCATCCTGTCAAATGATCATACATATTCGGCATTGATTTCTCTATTATTTAAACACATTACTTCTCCCAAACTTTTTCATTTATTTGTTTATTTGTTCAGGCTTTAAGTTTCCGTTGCTTGATGAAGGCTTCTATCTATTGCTTTAGGTCATAACATTTAGAAGTATCGTGCCCATGATCTCGGTGAAAACGACAATAGTTTTTTCTAGGCCTTTTGTTTGGATTGCCCTTTAGCTTTTCTAGCCAGGTCAGTGTTGCATTGTCCCTTTTTTGCATAAGGACTTGGTCCAGCAGAGTGTTTAATGGGGTGAAGTTGATAGTCCTCCCAAGTGGTCTCTGTCTCCTATTGTCCCTTTAGTCATTCATCCGAGCAGACTTTCTTTCTCTATCATGACTGGGATCATCTTGTCTTTCCTTTCTCTTTGGTTTGCCCCTTCGAGTTATCATGGCGTCCTCAGCGTTCATGTACTTAGTGGCCTTGTATAACATGTCATCCATCGTCTTTGGGTCATTCTTGTAGATGGAAAAGAGGAATTTTCCCGATTGGAGTCCGTTGGTGAATGCAGTGACCAAGACTTTGTCGTCGGCTTTGTTAAAACAAAAGGACTTCCTTATTGAATTGAGTCACGTATGATCTCAGGCTTTCATTTTCCCGTTGCTTAATGTTGAGCAAGCTTGCCAAAGATCTCTTGTACCTCTAACCTCCAATGAAGTGGCTGACGAAGTGCCAACTTAACTCCTTAAAGGTAAAGACGGTGTTGGTGGCCAACTTACTAAACCATACTCTAGCCGGCCCCTTAAGCATGGTGGGGAATGCGTAACACATGATCTCATCTAGGACCCCTTACAAATGCATAAGGGTTTTGAATGATTCTAGATGATCAAGTGGGTCCCACGATCCATCGTACACCTTCACCTTTGGTATTCAGATTTGGTTGGAAGGGGGAAGGAAGTCACTGTTAGGATATATGTGAATCATGTTAGGAACATATGTCATTTATAATTGATTATCCTTTGAGAAAATACACTTTACTCGTAATTTGGTAGATCTAGGATGTGTTTAATACTTTAAGGAATAAGAGTTCAAGTCCAAGTATTAAAACCATGCAAATTTGTCCAAGAATCAAGTGAAAAAGTGCTGGATTTTAAAGTTTGATACAACAGATAGCATCTATTAATGTTTAAAAGGCAGTTTTTGCCCGATGCTCGATAGATAACCTATTTATCAAGATTTTCAGATTTTCAGATCTGATTTCAAACCAATCCGTGTATACTTGTTTAGGCTTTCTTTTCTCATAACCCTAAACATATATAAGGATTATTTTAAGGGCCGTCACAGCTGATGCAACTTAATGCAAAAGTTTTTTCACAAGCATATTGTGACCAGCGACATATGCCCTAGTTCATTTTTCTCTTGAAGAAGCTGCTGCGTTTGTATGATGTAGGGTTTTGTAACCAAGAAACTTCTTGATCTTCATCGTGTTGATGAACTGAAGAACTTTGTAGCCAACATCCTTCTTAAGTTGGTGGTTAGTCATGTACTTGGATCCGTGCATTGATTGGTTAGTCTCGTACTGTGAGTCGTGCATTGAAAATGAGAGATTGTTACTATAGAATAAGTCTAATTAGGTATTGGAATAAGGGTTCAATTGTAGGTTGGTATAAGGTATATTCCTTTACCTGTAACCACTTGTTGTGATAATAGTAGATTCTCGGGAGTGATGACCTTAAATTCACCCGCTGGGAGTTTTTGCCTTGGAGGTTTTCCCCATTTGTAAATAAATCACCGTGTCAATTTTATTTTCTGATGCATTTAACTTAGTTGGTGATCTATTTGTGTTGCCACACATATTGCATGTTAATTGAATTAATTAATTAACTTGGCTAATTAATTAGTTAATTCATCACAAGAGGTCAATACATTCTTAGCCTATCAAGTAGTATCAGAGCGAGCACACTTTGATTAGGGTTAATATTTACTGTGTGATCCATTGACCCCTATTGTCATGGATAGAGGACAATCATTGATTATACCTCATTTATTTGATGGTACTAATTATGCATACTGAGAAGTACAGATTAGAGCTTTCTTGCAGTCATTAAATGAAAAAATGTGGCAAGTTGTGGAGATAGGCTGGACCAAGCTAAAGGAAGTGCCGACTTACTTCGTCCTAAAGTTTTCCATCCCTTCCTTAGAGTCTACCAATCTCTTAAATCTACTTATTTCTAGGAAGGTTTGGGAGAGCTAAAGAGATTGAGAAGAGAGAGAATAGAGTCGAGGAGGAGGAAGGTATAGAGAAAGGAAAAATATATAGAAAAACAAAATGTAAAGGTTTAGAAAGACTTACAGAAAGAAGGAAGTATCCTCGGACTATCTTTTTGTATTTGAGAAGGCACAGTGAGTTGGAAGGATTGACGGGTTTAGTGTATGTAAGTTAAAACGAAATGAATGCTAAGATAAGGCAAATGATTGATTTGAGAGGTATTTATATCAAGGAGATAGTTGGGAGCGGGAAAATTCCCACTCGATTCCCATTGAGATCCTAAACCGTTTGATTCACATCCCACTATAGAACGTGGGGGACAAGGAGCCGTAAGAATTTAATGAAGACGTGCCTTGAACACCGCGGCACCGAGAGTGTGCCTTGGGTAATTAAAAAGGTGTCTTCGTAAACAGAGGTGGGACGAAGTGGGCACAGAGAAAATGTAGTAACATCGAAATCCTCCTTTCTTTTTGAAGATCCAGAAAGAAGAATCTTGAGGGGCTATTGTAGGGATATTGGGCCCAGAAGTTCATCATCTATTTGTATATTAGGCCTGTGGCCCAAGCCGAGGACGAGGTTGTGTCCGAGGAGGAGGAATCCTTGTCTGAAGAGACTGTATTAGTAAATAAACAGGTTAATTTTGGTCACAATGGTTCAAGAGGGTGTGTTAAGGATAAATGCATCCTCGACTGACCAATGCTAAGGCTCGAAGAGGTTGTTTGTCATCCAGGGTGACGTTTCGGGAAGTCTCATTGGTGTAGATAAGTATTGTAGAGACGTCAGACAGGGAGAAGTCCTGAAATATCTTAAAGGAAAGCTACTACCATCGCATTAAATGCTCTGCAGCTAACTCTTTGGCTGCATTAATATGGAGGTGATACCTGAACAGTGGTCTTCAGCCTTACAGCTACTACATGAAGACTTATGGGAGGTGCTAATGGGACAAGTATTAACACCAACCATCTGGCATGCATGTGGAAGGTGGAGATGAAAAGGGAAGATAGTATAAAAGAAGAAGGAGGCAGTAAGCTAGGGGGATCGAAAAGAAAAGGGAAGATAATATAAAAGAAAAATGAGGCAGTAAGGCAGAGGGATCAAAAAATAAAAAAGGAAACACTGTAGCAATTTAGAACTAAACTTGTAATCATATTTAAGAGCATTATAAGAACCAGTATTCTCGGACTTTGCCGAGGGCATTTTTTCTTTAGTTTAAACTTGTCTATCTTCACTCTTTTGTCTCCAGCGTACTTAACTAGTTGTTTGATTAACTAAAACCCAGTTTTTTAACCAATTCTCTATAAATTCATTATTTTGGGCTTTTTGGGCCTAAGTCCACTTATACTTTGCTATGATTTCATATCTGGTCCCTACACGTACCATTTTTTTTTCTTTATCTTATTGATTTTGATTTGTGTTGGTACTTTTCTACTTGTCCCTCTCTCTCTCTCTCTCTCTCACACACACACACACACACACACTCTCTCTCTCTCTCTCTTTCTTTCGGTTAGTTGCTCTATGGCACCTAAACGTAAATCTGCTCTGTCCCGGAACCCTCTTCATTTCGGGGCACCTACTTCTGATTCTACTCCTTCTCACGTTCGGTTCCGTGATGAAAAGACCCGTAAGGACTTCTTGGAGAACTTTTCCCAATGCGGCATTCATTTGAAATGCCAAGTCATTCTATCGGACTTTTTCGATACTGACCTTCCCATTGTCATTTACAGTAGGGGTTGGAGTCACTTTGTGGCATCCCGATCACTTGTCCCTCCATGATTATACAGGAGTTTTACTCCAATATGTACGAATTCGATTATTTTGTACCTCATTTTATCACTCGCATTCGAGGTACGCATATTGTAGTCACTCCGGATCTTATATTCGAGGTGCTACACGTATCGAGGGTAGAGTTTGGTGACTACCCCGGCTGTGAATGTCTTAGGATTGTGTTTAAAGACAAAATCTCGTCTCTCTTCCGTGAGACACTTTCATCTTGGGGTGATTGTCAAAACACCCCTTGCTTGGGCTTTGCAAAAGGTCCGAGATTCCTTAACATGGTGATGACATTTTTTCTCCATCCCTTGTCTCACTATAACTCCATTACTAAGCCTCATGCTCAATTTTTGTTATCCCTTCTTGAGTGACTCACAATAGACTTTCTCTCTCACTTCATACTCTCCCTCATAGATGTCTATAGGGATACAATGACCCTTGATAAGCTCATTTTCCCTTCAACTATCACGCAGATTCTCCACCATGCATCTGTCTCCTATTTTGAGTCTACACACTTCTTTATCATGTGTGCCATAGACTTAGCGACCGTTCAACGAAGTGAGGCCCTACTTCGACCGAAGTAGCCACGGACCGAGATAGTGACTCCTTCGACTTCTTCAGCTTCATCCACATCTGCTTCTTCTTCTTCTGCAGGTGGACCCTCAAGCCAGTCATGGCGCAGCTTTAGCGCATGGATGCTCACCTTGACACACTCAGTGATGAGTTGTGTCAGGTGAACACCCGTGTCGATCGTATTGCACGATGGCAGGCTCACCTTGGTGACTTTGTCGTATCTCTTTCTCCTTTTCCAGAGGCATCTGAGGACGAGGACGATGATGGTAACTCTGATGACGACGATGATGATGAGGATGAGAATGAGGATGCTAGCTCTTCTGGTGACAACGAGATGACTGCTTGAGTTACTTGCCCTTTGTCATTCGTGACAAAAAGTTGGAGTAGTTTTGGGTATGATAGTAGTCATGTACTTAGCGGGAGAGTTAGTGTAGGAGATATTTTTGTTAAGGGGAGTGTTTTTGTTTTTGAGGGATGTAGTGAGGACTTTTTGTATCTTTTCTTTTTTTTACTTTTTAGATACATTGTTCTTACTTTGTGATAGCAAACCTTGTATTCATTTTGAGATATATATATATATATATATATGTATGTGTGTATGTATGTATGTATTGAGGTTGTTATTACATTCTTTCACCTATCTCTTTATGTGTTGTTTCTTTTTTCTCTTTATGCACATGCTTCTTATTTATTGTATGCAATCTTTTATATTTCTATTTCACATTGAGATGCCGTGATGAGTTTTGTTTAAAGTGTTTCAGAAATACAGATTGTCAAAGTCTTTCTTGCCATGAACTCTCTTCTTGCAAAGTTTTTCAAGATTTTGTGTTAAGATAGATTTTATTGTACTCAAAAGTGAGTATGAGTTGAGTGATTTATGACTTCTCTCATATGTTCATTTGTTTGATGTGGTTTTGTCACAGATTGTCAAAGGGAGAGATTGTTAAGACATATGTGAATCATGTTAAGAATATATATAATTTAGAATTGACTAATCCTTTGACAAAATACGCTTTACTTGTAATTGGATAGATCTAGGATGTGTCTAATACTTCAAGGAACAAGAGTTCAAGTCCAAATGTTAAAGCCATGCAAATTTGTCCAAGAATCAAATGAAGAAATGCTGGATTTTAAAACTCGACTGCTAACTCGGCAGATAGCATCTATCGAGGTTTAAAAGGTAGCTTTTGCCCGATGCTCGACAACTGCTTGATAGATAATTTATCTATCGAGATTTACGAAAATCAATTTTTCAGATTTGATTTCACACCAATCTGTGTATACTTGTTTAGGCTTTCTTTTCTCACAACCCTAAACATATATAAGGATTATTTTAAGGGTCATCACAACTGATGCAACTTAATGCAAAAGTTTTTCACAAGCATATTGTGACTGGAGACATATGCCCTAGTTCATCTTTCTCTTGAAGAATCTGCTGCGTTTGTATGCCATAGGGTTTTGTAACCAAGGAGTTTTGTGATCTTTATCATGTTGATGAAATGAAGAACTTTGCAGCCAACATCCTTTTCAAGTTGGTGGTTAGTCACATATTAGGGATATTGCTTTCTTCCTGCCTTTCTCGCCTATTAAGGATATTGCTTTCTTCCTAATCTTCCTTTTCCTGCCGGTCTCCCATTGAAAGGTGACTGCCATTTTGTTCTTCATTGTCTCGTTTGTTGTGCTAATCTTTGGGACGCCGTTTGTTCCTCTGGTTTAGCTATTGTTCCAACTCCTGGTTATGCTGCGTGAGCCGCTTAACCGCCGCGACAAGCGTTTGCACTTGTCTATCTAAGGCATTGGGGGGGGGGGGGGTTCCCTGTCTCCTGGTTTGATGGTAGTCATCGATTGCGTCTGGACCATGCAACTCTTTATCTTAGAAGTAGTGATATAAGTAATCACTTGTTTTCCACAGACGACGCCAACTAATGATATACAGAAATTTTTAGTGAGTGTGCTTGAATGCTCTAATGGGTACCCGAAGAACAAGAAACCAAGAACCAATAGAAAAGCATTGGTGAGGTGCCGGCCAAAGACCTTTTGAAGGTCCAGTCAGTGAATGAAAGATCTCCAAGAACTCTATAGTGAGAGAGCTAGGGATTTTCTATGTAACTTAGAGAAAAGGAGGTCTGATGCTTATATAGTGGTAAAGAGCGAACCAAGATCCCTTGAATGTAGGAGTCTTTCCTTGTAGAGGAGATTTGGAATTAAGGCTTCAAGATTTTAGGGTTTTCTTTCCATATAGGGGAGATATTGACGTGTAGTAAGGTCTTTGGATGTGGTGTACAAGTTATTTCCATGTAGGGATATATGCATGGAGACCACGTAGAGGATTGTGGGACCTATCATGCCTATCTGTTTGTATGCAAGTGGTGAGGTGTGGATCGTTCGTCAAGCATAAGCTAAAGTTGCCTGACAAGTTTCCTAGGGGGTAGCATATCCATCCGTTTGAACTTTAAGAGGTCTGATGGGGCTTTTATCATGACAAACTTGGGGCTTTTATCATGACGAGCTCATGGTCGGTTGGTCTCGTGACTCGTTTGTCGGGATGGTGAGAATGGGGATCGTCTGTCATTGTGAGTGTCTAGTTAGACGGAGAAAGGAAAACTTGTGCCTAATGGAGGCTAAAGGACGGATAAGCAATGAAAATCCTTACTAGACGAAAATACCATTATCAATATATATATGACACACCACTCTAAAACTCACTTTGCTCATTTTTTTTTCTTTCTACAAACTCTGTCTCGTGGTATGTGAATTTTAGACTCATCAAGTTTGGTGAAAATTTAATCAAACTATGTGTTTTTTTTGGTTTATTTTATTTTTTGGCTACTTAAAAACAAGACCGTTTTAAAAAAAAATTATTATTAGAATAAAGTGGACATATTTAATTGAAAAATTATCACAAAATCTTTTAAGATCTCATTTTTATCAATTTTTTTGTACATGGCACGAATTTATAAATGTTTGCATGAGAATATTTTATGTATAAAAGGGATCGGTGTATGTCCTCTCATATTGGATAGGTCCCACTCGGGTGACCCCATCCCCATGTCGACCCACACTAGCTCTGCTATACCCCTGGCTCGAAATTATTAGCCCACGGGTAAACGTTGGGGAAGGTTTTGTCAATGAACACAGGCATGTAAGTCAATAGCGGCTGGTGCATGTCGATTCTCTATATGGATATTTGTCCAAATAAGAGCTCCACTATAAGGTTTTTTCTGCAACTTCTAACGATGAATCAAAGTTGTTAAGAACTAGAAATCAATTGGCACACTTTTCTTGTAGTGTCTATTATTGGAATACAAATCTTCTGTATCACATTTTGTGATACACTTTATATTCTACTAATCACAATTTGTCATGTGATTTTTTTTTTTTTTCAATTTTAAACTTTGACTATTTATAAAGAAAATTAAACAAATACATAACAAGTTGTGATTGGTGAAATATAAAATACAATACAAAATGTTATACAAAGAATTTCTATTCTTAATATTGATGATGGTCCCCAGTCGAACTTGATAATATTGGCACTTTAGTTTGTATTTATCTCTAGCTTAGTTACCATAATATGTGACAAGTTCGTTATTCATTAAAGTTAGAGGGGATTTGCAAAGAGTATAATACAGCCACGGTGAGACAAAACTAGAAAAAATAAAAAATTCTTCTCAATAAACTTTAGTACATTGTAGAGAGTAAGAAAAAATTCCATCATATTGAAGCAGAGGGAGGAGATAAGATTTTTCACAATTCGCACAATGCACAAGTCTCTCAGCTGTCTATAAGTCTGGATCAAACTTCACACCAAGTCAAAGTTCCTACTAGCCGTGCTCCAATGCGGAAGCAAAAACAAATACATAAAAATCTAGCTTCTAATTAAAGAAAAATGTTATGTTTATAATATTTTCACCATAAATCTAGCTTTTAATTAAAGTGAAATGCATTCATAATATTTTCACAATACTTATACAACAATTCTAAGTGGCAGGTCGTTAATGACTGTTATTGATAGACAAAAAAATAATTTTAATGATAAGTTCAAATTAGAACCAATAATAACTTATCACTTAAAATTTATTGTGAAAATGTTATTGATATAACACTTCCTTCAATTTAAATGTGTGACAAGCCACATTTATTTATGAGAAATATTACATTTATAACATTTTCATCATAATATATTCTAGGTGTCAAATTGTTACTAGTAGAGTAAAAAAGTGATATTAATAGTGACTCAGATTAGAACTAGTAATTGCTTGACACTTAAGATTTATTGTGAAAATGTTATGAAACATTTTTCTTTATTTATGTCTTTCAATCAAAAAATTTAACTAAATACTAATACATTTTTTTTTAGGATTATTTTGGGAGTGCGACTATGATGTTTTCACTTCTCTCACGTAATATGGGATTTGCTAATTAAATTTTTAATTAGTGGACTGCATTATGACAAACAAGAGAAGAGGATATGTTATTACTACAGGGAAATTCTTCCTTTACATTGTGTTTGTAATGTAAATTTGCATTGCAGAAACAATATTATAATTCCCAAATATGGTACTATGGTGAAAATAAGCACAATTGCTAGGTTTGTTTGAATATTACTTATTACTGAAAACTAAAAATACTATAACAAAATAATTTTTAAATATATAAATAGTACCGTAAAACTAATTTTTAATAAAAATTATACTAAAAAAAGAAATTTATGAGTTCCGTAAACAAGAACTGACACACTTGTTTTAGTATTTGGATATGGTTTTTGGCTATTATAGCCGTGGGGCCCACAGAATGCCGACGCCAAACGCAGACGTTGCTTTGAAACCGAAACGTTACCTAATTCTCCTCAATTTCAAATCGTAGTGCTCACCTTTCCAAAATGCGACATCTGCGACTGCGAGTAATAAATACAGGAAATTTTTGCTCCACAAAAAAATGTGGAGTTTTCTAACAAGCCAGTCATTGATTAATGAACCAATACTCAAAAGAACAACCACATGCCTGAGTCAACGCATGGCCTTCAATGATCTAGTCTTTGCTCATTATAATAGGCCTAACTTTAAAATGTTGGCTAAGAGCTCTAACAACAGGAAGCAATGGACATCTTTGCTTTTGTGTTGTTGTTGTTGAGTTCGAGTTTGCTTCTTTTCTTCTTTGTACTACTGTCGGATGCTGCTGACGGCATCGCAAAATCCGAATCCCTCACTGAGGGCATGACCCTGGTCTCTAGAGATGGAAGCTTTGCCCTGGGGTTCTTTAGTCCTGGTAATTCCAGTAACCGTTACTTGGGAATATGGTACAACAATATCCCACTGAGAACGGTTGTTTGGGTAGCAAACCGGCTCAATCCAATAAACGATTCGTCTGGCATGTTGATGGTAAACAGTTCAGGTAGTCTTGTTCTTCTCAGCCAGAATAGAACAGTTGCTTGGTTGGCAAACTCAACAAAAAAGTCCTGGAATCCAATAGTCCAGCTTTTAGATTCAGGAAATCTAGTATTAAGAGAAGATAAGGAAGAAAACCCAGAAAAATATTTGTGGCAAAGCTTTGACTATCCTTCTGATACTTGGCTACCAGAAATGAAAGTTGGATGGGACTTAAAGACTGGTCTGGAACGGCGCATATCTGCATGGAAGAGTCCAGATGACCCGTCTCCTGGAGAACTGAGTTTTGGGGTTGAACTTCATAATTACCCTGAAATAGTCACAAAGAAAGGCACCAAGAAGTTCATACGGACAGGACCATGGAATGGCCTTGGTTTCAGTGGTGTACCAGACTTGAACGACAATCCGGTTTACACCTACGACTTTGTCATCAACAGCGATGAAGTATACTTCATATTCCACCTGATTAAAAAATCTGTAATCTCAAGAGGAGTTTTGAACGAAAATACGTCCTCATATGAGCGCTCCATATGGGTCGAAGCAGATAAAAAATGGAGCACATACAATTATTCACCAAAAGACAAATGTGAAACCTATAATTTATGTGGTCCTTATGGAAATTGTATCATGGGTAAGTCACCTATCTGTCAATGTGTAGAAGGATTCAACCATAAGTCACCAGATACATGGAACCCAGATGAGTGGTCTAAGGGATGTGTACGCATTACCCAATTGAACTGTGAGGATAAAGATGAAATTGGGTTTACTAAATTTGTTGGGCTCAAAATGCCAGATACCACGTATTCCTGGGTGAACGGAAGTATGAATCTTAACGAATGCAGAGTCAAATGTTTGAACAACTGTTCCTGTACGGCTTATGCAAACTCAGATATTAAAAATGGAGGAAGTGGCTGCGCCATGTGGTTTGGGGATCTAATTGATATTAGACAGGTTGCAGCTAATGGGCAGGATGCTTATATGCAGGATTTATATATTCGAATGCCTGCTTCAGAGCCAGGTAATAGGCCTATGGTCTTTATTGCTCTTTAATTAATATTTTTACATGCCATTGAAGTTATAATCTTTGTTGTTTCCATCTATTTTNTGGATGCACTGAAAAGAATGAACGCGTGTTTGTATTTTTTGTGTGGGCTTGTATTGTTCATAAGATTTGTAAGTACTTTTTTCAGTAAAATAATTTTAAAATTGGGTCTCATGGTACTATTAACACATTTAAAAATTATTTTACTATAGTGTTTTTAATTTTTAGCGATAAGCGGTATCCAAACAGACATTTAATTAAACTTCTAAAAACATACAAAGCAGCTAATAAGACATTGAACAAGAAAAGCTGTGAAGTTTTAGCCATTTGATCTTAAGAAAAATAATGGTAAGGAATAAAATTTGCAAAATATTGGTAAGGCTAAAATATATTGTGGCCTAAAGTGGGGGACCAACAGGTTGACTCAAGCTACTAAATATAGATGGGCTGAAATTTGCTCAAAAAAAAAAAAAAGAAAGAAAAAAAGAAAAAAAGAAGAAGATGTGCTGAAATGGCCCATTGAACGAGAATCACAAAATATAATCTAAATCTTTTTTTTTTTTTTTTTTTTGAGAATCAAATAATCTAAATCTTTGTCTTGATTAGGATTATAACCGTATATGTAAACACCAATTTATACTATCATATGCAAGATTTCCAGTAAAGTTGGAAAGGCAGAAACTAGCACAACACTTTTAGGCTGTGTTTGGCTCGATGTAAATTCATTTCCGAGTGTAAAATAGATTCAGGGGAAAATATTTTACGTAAAAGGAAAACATATTCGGTTGTTTGACTGTGTTGTGAAAATTATGCCGGAAAATTATTTCTTGTGTTTGGTCTTACATGTAAAAAACCTGTTTTCAGAAAAGGGAGTCAGCCCCTAGCCAGCACTTGGTCCAGCCACCGCCACCACCAAGGAAAAGCACAACCCACCACCAATCACCCAAAATCCAGATCGAGAAGAGGAAAAAAACTGCCCCCATTGCTCCGTTACCACTAAAATCCACCAAAACACCACCACTCAAATCACCATAATAACAACAAAATCTAAAATCAAAGAATAAGAATATCAAACACAGAAATAAGTGGGCGGTTTGGTTCGGGTTAGAGAGAAAAAGTGAGATGAGAAGATGAAGACCACCATAGAGAAGAGAGGAAGGGTGAGACCAATCGAAGAGAGGGATGGTGATACCGTTCCAGATTGAGTTATGGCGGTGGTGGATCAAGTTCATGTAGAGGGAGAAGAGGTGTTTGACTGGTTGGCGGTGAGGTGAAGTGAGAAGATGAGGGAAAAATTCACTGTGGGTTGAGAGGAAAACGGCAGAGAGGTGCGTTGGAGAGCCTGGTGGAGCACGGCTTGTGGTTGGTTGTCAAGATCGGAGCTCAACCTGTACTCATCGGTGCATGGCTTGCGATCGGAGAGGTGGGTCTTGGGTGTTTGTGGATCGGGGATGAGGGAGGGGTGGGCTGAGATCTTCAAGTGTGTGATGTCTATGAGGAGTAGGCTGGTGGTCGGTGATGGCTAGATCGGCTACGTTAAGCGGCGATGGGGGTGGCACGATCTGGGCTGGCCGGAGCTTGGCTGGGCGGCCACCTGTGCTCTCTTTTCTTGCTCTCTCCCTCTCTGTCTATGAGTCCTGGAATTCATTTGAAGGTAAAATAGAAATGGAAATGAATTTACGGCTAGGGAGGTTTATTTTACAATCAAACTAAATTCTATTTTCAGTAGTTTTATAAAATCTTGTGATCCAAAGCTCAAAACCACATAGCATTTCTTCTAGTGAGTTGACTGTAGATCAAATATTCAAGGAGGTACCTCAATTGGAGTGCACCAAAGGTTCTAGTTAATTTACACAGACCTGCCATTCATGAAGGAATCGAAGGAATCCATATAGGAAGAAGCTCAAAGTTTTAAAGCTATTGTGAGTCGCAGAAGTTATCTATTGGGAAATTAAAGCCAGGTGCAATTTTTTTTTTTCAAGACTGTAAAACACATCCTTTTCTAGTTGATTGCCTTAGTGGGAGTAGTTTACACATATAGTCCTTTTTCCTTTAGAGAGTTCTCCATAGGTTTTTCACTTCAGAATCATACTACAAGTCTGTTTAGGAATAACTTTTCTAACTGAAACTGAAATTTTTTTGCGGAAAGTATTGTAGATAAAGTAAAAAAGTAGTTAAAATAGTACAGTAGGACCCATGAATAATATCAAAAAGTGCAATGGGACCTATGAATAGTATCAAAAATAAGCTAAATAGTAACAAAAATAAGCCAAATAGTATTAATAAAAAAAAAAAAGACTTTTTAAGCCAATGTCAAACACAACCTACGTGTCTTATGGGTTTATAGTTTTATTTTATTTTATTTTGCTTTATGACTTGGTCACTTATTGTATTTTGATTATTGATATTGATATTTTGGATCACCTAATTTAGTTGATTTGAAATCAAATAATAATTTTGTTGTGTAATTAACCGGTGGGTCTAAACCGAATTTAATATTTGCCTTATTCTTTTTTTTTTGATACGCAATTGCCCTATTCTTATTTCTTATGTATAATGTGAAGCCCTTCATGATCTTAGCAGAGAAATTGGAGAATAATGTGATGATAGACCAGAACATTGAAGGCCAAAGTGAAGACATGGAGGTCACATTCTTCACCTTAGCTACCATAGCCACTGCCACTAACAACTTTTCAAGTAATAACAAGCTTGGTGAAGGTGGCTTTGGACTTGTATATAAGGTAACTCTGCAGCATGCTTTTATAAAGATAAAAAAAAAAAAGCAATTCTTACCATACTCAACTTCAATAAAAAAAAAACTACTTGCATAATTGAAATTTCAGGGTACATTAGTAGATGGAAAAGAAATTGCTGTGAAAAGGCTTTCACGGAGTTCTGGACAAGGATTGAATGAGTTTAAAAATGAAGTTATACTAATTGCCAAATTGCAGCATCGAAATCTTGTTAGGCTTTTGGGCTATTGCATTGAAGGAGATGAGAAAATCCTAATCTATGAATATATGCTCAATGGAAGCTTGGATTCCTTCATTTTTGGTTTGAACTTCTCTAAAACAAATAATTTTTACCAAACTTCATGAAAGTTTTCATTGTTATTTGAAGAAATACCAATTTCTTGTTTCATTATTCATGTTGAACTTAGTATTAACATAAATGAGAAACTTTTCAGATCAAACAAAAGCTAAAGTTTTGGGTTGGTCTATGCGCTTTAACATTATCCGTGGGATTGCGCGAGGGCTTCTCTATCTTCACGAAGATTCTAGATTGAGGATTATACATAGAGACCTCAAAGCAAGCAATGTTTTACTTGATAGTAAGATGATTCCAAAAATTTCTGACTTCGGTATGGCTAGAATTGTTGGTGGAGATCAAACTGAAGGAAACACAAGACGAGTGGTTGGAACATAGTACGTATGCTCAACATGTGTTATTGTTGACATTTTTTTAATCAAATATTTTAATGCTTAATGATGTTTTTGCAGTGGTTATATGGCACCTGAATACGCAATTAATGGTATATTTTCAGTAAAATCTGATGTTTTTAGTTTTGGAATATTGTTGTTGGAGATAATAAGTGGAAAGAAAAATCGAGGCTGGTTCCATCCAGACCATAGTCTAAGCCTTGTTGAACATGTGAGTTCTCAACAAATTTCATCCTTTATCTTACATATAATGATACAAATAATGATTGAGAATTTTTAAATATTTTAGGCATGGAAATTATGGAAAGAAGGTAGGCCTTTAGAACTGATTGATACTTGCGTAGAGGACTCCGGCATCCAATCGAAGATTATACGTTGCCTCCATATTAGTTTCTTATGTTTGCAACAACATCATGACGATCGGCCAGATATGTCATCTGTGGTTATGCTGTTGCACAATGAGGGTTCACTACCTGAACCCAAAGAGCTAGGTTTCTTTGTAGGAAAAAAATCACCTTCATCAAGCAAGAACCAGCCATCCTCAATCAATGAAATTACTATTACTGTGTTAGAGGCTCGATAGTCAAGCATCATATCAATTGCATTGTATAACATATCTTATGATTGATATTTTGCATCTATACATTTTTTAAATTATACAGACTTGTATTCTCCATGTATGTGATATCAATCTTATTTGAACTTTAAAGGTTTATAATGGCTTCTACAATACTATATAGGTTTGAGTTTTGGCCAAAAGTTGCTTAGAGACAACTAACTTTTAATATGCTTAAATATGAGAATTTGATGACCTTTTTCCATATCTTTCCCACTATAATGAATTTCTATGTGAAAATTGTTTCATTGGTAAGTAGACATCCAAAATTTTAAAATGGACATAGATTTGACCCAATTTGGATTTGAAATGAATGAGATGTAGTTGTTTGAAAATGGCACACTTAATATTGAATCTGAGAATGTAGGTTGAGTAAAAAGAATCATCTGTAAACACCTCACTTTGTACTAGTTAATAATCTTTAGTTCTCGGCTCCAATGATGATCTCAATATATCAACAAAGGTTAATTGAAGTTATCTTGATAGTTTGGAAGTAATTCCAACTAAAAAGTGGTCCAAATTGCTTTGAAAACAATACTGAAAAATGCATAATGTATTCTTGAATACGATAATCAAACTAGGCCTTGTAATTAGATAACTCATCCCAAAGTTTTTTAAGCCTAGTAAAGTAAGCACTCAAAATGGACTAATCTTGAGCAAGAAATGAGATTGCCTTCTAAATCTGAAAGATTCAAGGTGCATTCCTTTGTGCAAACCTCTCTTGAAGATCCAG
>NW_027069481.1:289116-293089 GCF_002906115.3 Quercus suber
TATCCCATTTATTTCTTGCAGAACGTTTGAGATATTTTGATAATTTTGGAAGGAATAGGGAAATAGAGAAGAAGAGGGAAGGAATCATTTTTCTTTGCAAAATTCCTTCGTGTGAAAAGTCTTAGAGCATTTGCATTAACTCATCAAAAAAATCATATCTATTCTACCTTCTATTTTAATTAATAATTATTTTTAATTGTTATTTTTCTAAGCTTATCCCAATTCCAGACTTTTTCTGTGTTATTTTTTTTTTTAATCAAATAAAAGTATGAGAGTAAATTTATATAATCTACATTTCTATTATATCATTTTGTTTTCTTAACCAAATAAAAAAGTTTTTAATCTCTTCATTTTTCATCTAACCAACCAAACACTAAGATAAATTTTGGAATTTAAATAACAAAAGACATCTGTCATCTGTCATCTTATCCAAAGACTGAAAATTGGACGGTATTCATTGGTATATTTTGTGCCATTGACAAAACCAATTTTAGTCTTGGCTGTGAGAGCCATGATCATTGAGCGAGACCAGGTTGATAGTTTTTGACAATGAGTAATTGGCTAACAAGAACTGTTTCTAGTTGTAGGATCGGTAATAGAATCAGAAGTTGCTGAAGCTTCAGCCATGGAAATGAAGGAAAGCTTATTCCTAAGAATTCAAGGAAAAATATTCTTGAAGAAGAATTCAAAGGAAAATTAGGAAGATGAAAAAGAATTTTGAGAGTGAAATTCACAATCTTAAATGAAAAATTAGAAAAAGATCTAAATAATTACATGTGCTGCTCTGTTTATAAACACAGATACGGAGCCTAGGACTTGGCTGGAAAATGTAACAAACTCAACAAACTAACAAAATGAAATCTAACTAACTAATTTTAGTTACAACTAATTAAATTATGACACACGTGCAAAACTATTACAACACTAATTGCATCACGTGAATGACATGTGAGCAAATAATGGTAAAACGACTGTGGCTGTAGGCTTGTACTCTGAACGACTGTGGCCTTGTTATTGATGGTGAAAATATATTAAATCGAAATATAAATATGATATGAGAGAGTCGAGATCCATAAGCCAGGGTGTCAACAGTCAACCATTTTCTGTGCCATGATGGTTCTAAGACATGTGATTTCACTAGCATAAAATTATTACTTCATTTTCTTTTTAAGGTAAAAAGTGTAACATCCTTTATCCAAGATTAATCGTAAACCCATACAATATTTGTAAGTTAAATAGAGCATATATTTTTAAAAATATTTTCTATTTTATAAGTTTTATATAATGGAACACATTTGCATTCAACAACAATACATACATATATATATATATATATATATGTAATATATTTAATAAAAAGATTTAAATGGATTAATTTAAGGTTCAATTAGTCCAAATGGATCAAGTGGACCAAATTGGACTGAAGTGGACCGATTAAGACCGAATTGTATTGAAGTGCACGAAAAGGGACCTAATTGGACTGAATGGGACTGAAGTGGACAGAATGAGGTTCAAGTGCACCAAATAGGACCAAAATAGAACAAATTGTACTGAAGTGGATAGAATGAACAGAATTGGATGGAATGGGACCGAAATGGACCAAATGAACTAAAGTGGACCGAGTGGGACCGAACTATACTAAATGGATCAAAATGTTATGTTGATGTGCTTAATAGGAGTATAACAACAATAAATACTATACTTCAGCTTATAGATATATATAGATATAGATATTAATATGAATTTTAGAAACCATTAACTTCTTATGTTGGCACTTTTGAATAAACAAATGCATCACCTTCTAATACAGATTTTAAGAAAAAAAAAAAAAAAAGACATTTCTACTTCACGACTCATTTTTATTATTTATAGTATATATAATAGATGTATATATATTTATTTATTTATTTAAAAAAGTTTTTTTTTTTTAAGTTTTTTTCTTAGCATATATAAATAGACAGAATGAGCCCTCTCTCTGCTGTACAAATTGTTGGAGTCATGGACCTTCCAATTCCAATTCCAACCAACCCCCATTAATTAATTAATATTAATATTAATATTAATATTGGGGTTCGCACGGTGCAGAAATTGCAAATTGGACAGAGAGGAATGGCTTTCTTTCTTTTTTTGGAAAATAATATGTATCATGTAAATATTCATCAATATATATATATATATACACAAGTAGAACAGCACTTGAAGATGATTTCTTATTATTTTCTAGACTAGACTAGAAGAATGATTCTTCTTCTAAGAATCTAAGTTTACCATTTGGTTTGGGAACGTAAAGCTGAAGCAGCAAGCAAATGACGAAGCAGCAGCAAGCTCTGAGGAATGTGTTCGACAAATCTCCCCATTCAAATCTCCCCATTCAAACACTATCAATGTTTGGTGTATTACACTAATTTATTAGGTTTAAATCTTCTAAACTTATAATGTTATTTAATAGAAACTTTGATGACAGATGTCTTTTGTTATTTTGTTACTTTTTAATTTCTTTTCCTACTTAAAAGGGTGTTCATTAAAAATTAAGTAAGCTAAACATCGTAGTTTGACTCATAAAATAAGATGATAAAGAATGAAGTATGAATAACAAAATCTTCATTGTAGATGGTTGCAAGTATTTAATTTGATGAAGATCTTCAAAAAAATTGTAACATATATCATCATTCATTGTGAAAATTTAAATATTGTGGAAAGATGATGACATTCATTATCATTCTTTGTAACATTTTTTGGTGAGTAGATATTACATTTAGTAAATAGATTCTAAGAAATTGTCATAGTAAAAACTAAATAGATATTCAAATAGCTAATTTAAATTTAAGTACATGATTTCATACTTCTTCAACCAAAAAAAAAAAATCTATATTAATTTTCTCACTAAAGGGGCAGCACGTGCCTTGCACGTGCAACCTGCACTAGTCTAAATTAAAGACGTCATTTCCAACGTGATTATTTACATGTAGACAGCTTGAGATGTCCGGCTGGATCTTCAAGAGAGGTTTGCACAAAGGAATGCACCTTGAATCTTTCAGATTTAGAAGACAATCTCATTTCTTGCTCAAGATTAGTCCATTTTGAGTGCTTACTTTACTAGGCTTAAAAAACTTTGGGATGAGTTATCTAATTACAAGGCCTAGTTTGATTATCGTATTCAAGAATACATTATGCATTTTTCAGTATTGTTTTCAAAGCAATTTGGACCACTTTTTAGTTGGAATTACTTCCAAACTATCAAGATAACTTCAATTAACCTTTGTTGATATATTGAGATCATCATTGGAGCCGAGAACTAAAGATTATTAACTAGTACAAAGTGAGGTGTTTATAGATGATTCTTTTTACTCAACCTACATTCTCAGATTCAATAATAAGTGTGCCATTTTCAAACAACTACATCTCATTCATTTCAAATCCAAATTGGGTCAAATCTATGTCCATTTTAAAATTTTGGATGTCTACTTACCAATGAAACAATTTTCACATAGAAATTCATTATAGTGGGAAAGATATGGAAAAAGATCATCAAATTCTCATATTTAAGCATATTAAAAGTTAGTTGTCTCTAAGCAACTTTTGGCCAAAACTCAAACCTATATAGTATTGTAGAAGCCATTATAAACCTTTAAAGTTCAAATAAGATTGATATCACATACATGGAGAATACAAGTCTGTATAATTTAAAAAATGTATAGATGCAAAATATCAATCATAAGATATGTTATACAATGCAATTGATATGATGCTTGACTATCGAGCCTCTAACACAGTAATAGTAATTTCATTGATTGAGGATGGCTGGTTCTTGCTTGATGAAGGTGATTTTTTTCCTACAAAGAAACCTAGCTCTTTGGGTTCAGGTAGTGAACCCTCATTGTGCAACAGCATAACCACAGATGACATATCTGGCCGATCGTCATGATGTTGTTGCAAACATAAGAAACTAATATGGAGGCAACGTATAATCTTC
>NW_027069481.1:298165-362900 GCF_002906115.3 Quercus suber
TATAGAAGAGTCTACAACTCTGTTTATTGACTATGGTGACCATCACCCTTTAAAAAAAAAATAAAAATAAAAAGTTAAGATGCAAACTTTGCTAGTAAAGCTTTAAAAATATTTTAATCGAAATTTCAGAACTTAAATTTTATCAAATGAAGTTTTATTCAACTTGGATTAGCAACCTTTCTGTCACATAAGCTTGATGTACGTATTTAGTTTATCCAATAAAATGTTATCACATCATTTTTATAACATACAAAATTTTAAATAATTAAAAATGATATGACATAATAAAAATGACGTGACATTATTTTATTGGATGAACTAAACACGTGTGGCACGTTTATGTAGCACTTAACAAAAAATGTGGATGAAGGTGTTGCTAATGCAGACGAAATAAAATTTTTAAAGGGTAAATTTTAAATTTTGAAACTTCAAGATATAAAATTTAAATATTTTCAAACTTTAAGGGTGTAATTTGTAATTTAGAAAAAAAAAAATTATATAAGTATAGTATAAATTGAAACCTATATCTGGGTAAGTTGGATTGAACCCATCCAAATGATACCATATGTTATTATTGTCGGAGGTGTCATCATTTGGTGTAATTGGATAATGGACCCAATCCAAATCCTTCTACTATATAACGATTAATTTTTTAATATTATATCAAAACATGAATTAAACCTGGATGATGACTTGTATTCTTTTTTCTAAGCATACCAATAAGAATCTCATAAAGTTTTATAGACATAAAACATCTTTTTTTTCTTTCCGATTTTTGTTTAGGTAGGATTTGATGCTAGACAATGACTTTAAATTTGATTTTCTAAGCATAAAGCATGCTAAGTTCTATACTTCTATTTGATTAAGAAATAAGTTTTTTTTTTTTTGAGAAAGAAAAAATGGGAGTTTTTAATGGTCATATTACACCCTCGAGCGGGGAGCCAGTGGTCTTCGTCAGGGAGTCCGTAGTCGATACCCATTCTGTACCCTCTAAGTTCTATTTGATTAAGAATCTTGTAAAGATTTATGGAAACTTGTTTTTGATTTATTCTTGGAAATTCTATAAAACTATTTGTCATAATATTTTTATATAATATAAGATAAATGAAATACTTCATATATTTTAGTTTTATTTAAAAAAAACCTAACAATATGAATACGTACACAAAATTTAAAATATAACTATATAAGTACTGAGTTAAAGAACGAGATAACAATCAACTTTTCAAAGTAAACTTTAATATTGAACCTTATCCGTTTCTCTCCTCTTCATTATTTTTCCAATATTCACCAATTAAAATCTTAGTAGTTTTCTCTACCTCACATTTTAACATATTGCAAGTTAGTCTTAGCCATGCCATTCCCAACTACTTGTTAACTTTTCAAAAGTAAACTTTAAGATACTGTAGAATCTAGAGCCCTCCTCCTCCTTCTCCTCCTCCTCCTCCTCCTCCTTTATCTCTCTTCTATATTATTTATGTATTCTACGTCCACGATATTTTTACAATAAATCATTTCTCATTATTTATCCAAAAATTGATTAGCAACTCCAACTACTAATTTTTGTTGTATCACATGTGATGCTTGCGGCTTCTTCCTTCTTTCAACTTTTAACAAGCCGCCATTAAACCACACACAAATATATATATATATATATACACATACATTTTTTAAATAATTTTAAGCAATATTACATTATTTAATATTATTTTATTAGATGTAAATTTTGAAAAGTATATTGTTAGATTACATTCTTTTCGTATATTTTTTAAACTTGTAAAATTTTTAAATGATAAAAACTACAACTCTGGTTTATTGACTATGGTGGACCATCACCCTTTAAAAAAAAAAAAAAAAAAAAAAGTTAAGATGCAAACTTTGCTAGTAAAGCTTTAAAAATATTTTAATCGAAATTTCAGAACTTAAATTTTATCAAATGAAGTTTTATTCAACTTGGATTAGCAACCTTTCTGTCACATAAGCTTGATGTACGTATTTAGTTTATCCAATAAAATGTTATCACATCATTTTTATAACATACAAAATTTTAAATAATTAAAAATGACATGACATAATAAAAACGACGTGACATTATTTTATTGGATGAACTAAACACGTGTAGCACATTTATGTAGCACTTAACAAAAAATGTGGATGAAGGTGTTGCTAATGCAGACGAAATAAAATTTTTAAAGAGTAAATTCTAAATTTTGAAACTTCAAGATATAAAATTTAAATATTTTCAAATTTTAGGAGTATAATTTGTAATTTAGAAAAAAAAAATTATATAAGTATAGTATAAATTGAAACCTATATCTGGGTAAGTTGGATTGAACCCATCCAAATGATACCATATGTTATTATTGTCGGACGTGTCATCATTTGGTGTAATTGGATAATGGACCCAATCCAAATCCTTCTACTATATAACGATTAATTTTTTAATATTATATCAAAACATGAATTAAACCTGGATGATGACTTGTATTCTTTTTTCTAAGCATACCAATAAGAATCTCATAAAGTTTTATAGACATAAAACATCTTTTTTTTCTTTCTGATTTTTGTTTAGGTAGGATTTGATGCTAGACAATGACTTTAAATTTGATTTTCTAAGCATAAAGCATGCTAAGTTCTACACTTCTATTTGATTAAGAAATAAATTTTTTTTTTTTTTGAGAAAGAAAAAATGGGAGTTTTTATGGTCATATTACACCCCCGAGCAGGGAACCAGTGGCCTTCGTCAGGGAGTCCGTAGTCAATACCCATTCTGTACCCTCTGTGTGGGAGTTATCTCACATTTTGTGAATACACCTCACCACTAAGTTTACCCACCAACGAAAACCTGCGGGCAGTGAGACTTGAACCTAGGTGTATTGCACGAAGCGTCTGAGCCTTAGCCACTCAGCCAAGCCCTCGTTGGCAAATAAATGTTTTTTTAAGACAAGATTTTAACTCAAAATGATGGCTCAATATTTGATTTTCTATTTGTTTAAGAATATGGTCAAGATTATGGATGTAAGACATCATATGCCAAAACATTATTTATTTATTTTATTTTTTTATGTAGCCATGATATATATGCTAAGTTCTATTTGATTAAGAATCTTGTAAAGATTTATGGAAACTTGTTTTGATTTATTCTTGGAAATTCTATAAAACTATTTGTCATAATATTTTTATATAATATAAGATAAATGAAATACTTCATATATTTTAGTTTTATTTAAAAAAACCTAACAATTTGAATACGTACACAAAATTTAAAATATAACTATATAAGTACTGAGTTAAAGAACGAGATAAGAATCAACTTTTCAAAGTAAACTTTAATATTGAACCTTATCCGTTTCTCTCCTCTTCATTATTTTTCCAATATTCACCAATTAAAATCTTAGTAGTTTTCTCTACCTCACATTTTAATATATTGCAAGTTAGTCTTAGCCATGCCATTCCCAACTACTTGTTAGCTTTTCAAAAGTAAACTTTAAGATACTGTAGAATCTAGAGCCCTCCTCCTCCTCCTTCTCTTCTTCTTCCTCCTCCTCCTCCTCCTCCTTTTTCTCTCTTCTATATTATTTATGTATTCTACGTCCACGATATTTTTACAACAAATCATTTCTTATTATTTATCCAAAAATTGATTAGCAACTCCAACTACTAATTTTTGTTGTATCACATGTGATGCTTGCAGCTTCTTCCTTCTTTCAACTTTTAACAAGCCGCCATTAAACCACACACAAATATATATATATATATATATACACACACATACATTTTTTAAATAATTTTAAGCAATATTACATTATTTAATATTATTTTATTAGATGTAAATTTTGAAAAGTATATTGTTAGATTACATTCTTTTCGTATATTTTTTAAACTTGTAAAATTTTTAAATGATAAAAAATCAATAATTATATCATCAATCAAATGTTTAAAATTTAAATTTTTATAGTTTAAAATTATGCATCAAAGATGGATTAAATAGTAAATAAAGTTTGATTGAATTGAAATTTGGTATACGAGTTTAGAATATAAAAACATATAATATAATGATGAAAATTTCAAATTATTAATTTAATAAAAAAATATTAAGTAGAGTAACATATCATATATATATATATATATATATATTTATATTTATATATTTTTTTAATTTTAAGCAATATTACATTATTTAATATTTTTTATTAGATGTAAATTTTGAAAAGTATATTGTTGGATTACATTATTTTCTTATATTTTTTAAACTTCAAAAATTTCAAAACGATAAAAAATCAATAATTATATAATCAATTAAATATTTAAAATTTAAGTTTTTATAGTTTAAAATTATATATCAAAGATTGATTAAATGGTAAATAAAATTCGATTGAATTGAAATTTGGTATGCGTGTCAAGAATATAAAAACTTGTAATCCAATAATGAAAATTTCAAATTATTAAATTAATAAAAAAATATTAAGTAGAGTAACATATTATATATATATATATATATGTGACGAGGATGATTACCAAATATTACTGCAATTTGCAAATTAAGTTACGAGGTACCATTCATAAAATCAATTGTCCAATACAAATTTGAAAAGAAAAATCAAATTGAAATTAAAGTCAATATAATATATGTTAATCAATCAACTAGTTATCGAACAACCAAAAGGCTCAACTATTCATCTGAAATGAGTTAAGACTAAATTTTCCAACTTAATTCGAACAAAACTTTGTCTTTAAGGATCCAATTGACTGAAGTATGCATGGGCGCAAGAATATTTGCTAATCTACTTATCCAACCAAAAGAACAGCAAATTTATATGCAGAGAGCAACTAAATTTTGAGTTACAATTAATATTGACCCGATCGAACGCTTAGGCTTATAAGGTTATGTATGGTGTTTTTTTAACCAGTTATATACGAAGTTTCAATCTTTAGCTAATTCTGTTGAACAAGAACGTGACATCCATCATCCATGTGAACATGATTGTTGGTCGTGACTGCTATCAGAAGACAACAAAGGTTGTACAGGTAATGTCCACTTGAAATTAATGGCAAAATGCCACGAATAACTAATTCGGATGTGAGAATTAATTTGTTGGAACCCTGGCCTTTCATGTATTGCATGGCTTCCATGGCTTATATTTCCTTTTATTTTACGTGGTTGATCTTTTGACTCGCCATCGTATTCCAATTTCCAAGTCAATGTAGCCATTGATAAAGTCATACAGCCATTATTCAGCAAAAAAAAAAAAAAGGGGGTCATACAGCCATTAGTCACAATGACAAAGTCACATACAGCAAATAGCCTATTTTAAAAGGTAAATCGATTACTTGCCATTATATCTTTCCGGCCAGAAATTCTTATTAAACAATCAATATATATTTCCTTGTAAAATTGTTTTTTTAAAATACGATTATTATTATATACATCGTATTCCAAATGTATATACATTGAGTATGTGATTATTATTACTTTTGTGCCTGTTAACGTATATAGTGTTGTGGGTTTAGGCCCAGTTAAGTTACTTGTATAGCACACATATTTACTTGTACTGCACACATATGCCTCCTATATAAAGGCATCTATGTACATTCTTTTATACAAGAAATACAATACAAATACATTCAATATTTCTAACATGGTATCAGAGCCACTGCTCTGACCTTTTCTTAGCAGTCTTATCTTTATTGGTGTTACTGCACTCTCAACATCGCTTCCGCCATCACAACAGTCGCCTCAACCTCTCGCCGTTGAACCCCCGACATCTTCCAAACATTGTCTTCAGATTCCGGACCTGCAGCCGCCATCGTTGAGAAGTCCAACACCGCACAAGATCACTGCACGTGTCATCCCGCCTCGAATATTGCTCCGATCTTGTTTTTGGAGGTATCACTGAGACCGTCTTGGAACGATCTACCTGTTGGTGAAAGCCTCACAGCCATCGGAGTGTCCACGCGCCCTCACGTGCCGCCAGAAGCTTCTACGACTGAGCCCCACGCGCCGCACGCGCCGCACGCGCCGTCCTCAGTTCAAGCTGACGTCACGCGTGACGTCATCAGTGCCACGTCAGCCCTAGCTTACGTCAGCATCCAGTCACTTGCTGACGTCAGCGCCACGTCATCCTGCTGACGTCATCTACGCTGACCGTTGACCGTTGACTTGAGTCCGGGCGTTGACCGTTGACTTTTTAGGGTTGACTTTTTTGGAGTTCAGGTGCTTCTTACCCAGTTTTTCGCATAGATTTCATTTTTGCAGTCCATTTTTGCATATTTTGCTTCTAAATGAAGAATAAGGACAAGTTTGCTTCTTGTTGCAACAATCGTCGCCAACAATCCAACAAACGGTTTTGCAATTTTTGCAAACGTTTTGGCCATAATATTGAGACTTGCTATCAGCGCAACAAATCAGCTGTTTCTACTTCTGCTGCTATAGTTGCTAACACTGAGAGTGTCCAACCCATGGCTCCTGTCTCTACACAGTCTCAGTCTTCTGGATCCACTTTCTCCATTTCCAAAGATGACCTTGTAAATATCATCGCTAATGTCATTCGTATGGTTGGTAATGCATCTTATTCCTCTTCTCTCTCAGCTTTATCTGGTATGTCTCCTACCTCTTGGCTTATGGATTCTGCTTGTTGCAATCACATGACACCTCACTCATCCTTATTTTCTGACCTTAAACCTGCACCACACCCTCTTAATATTCGTACAGCAAATGGTTCCACAATGTCTGGTATTTTTTTTTTTTTTTTTGCAACTGATGAGTGAGAGAGTTTGAGTTGAGAAAGTGAGATGTGAGTTGTGATTTATATATAGTTTTTTCTAAAATATTTGACTATGAGTTGTGATCTATAAAGTGATAATATATAAAACATCTGATTGTTTGACACTTTGACTGTTTGTTGGTAGTGGAGGAATATTGGGAATAGGCAATAGAGATAAAGAGAAAGAAGGAGAAAAATGACATATAATGCATTATAAATTAGTAGTGGGGGAACCGGTGTGCCTGGGGCAATGAGTGACAAAGATAAAGAGACAAAATGACAAAGATAAAAAAGCAAAGATAAAGAAACAAAATGAAATAAATAATATAATATATATGCGACACAAATTTATCAAATAAAATTGTCAATCTTTGATTAGTCCTTTTGAGAGATAATAAATATAATTTTTATTTTATTTGTAGATCATGAGAAAATCGACTACAATATTTGATTTTTTTTTTTCAAAAGAAAATATTTAAAATCATCATATATGGATGCAATTGTGAATTTTTTTTTTGATTTTTTTTTTTCGCTTATTTCCGACCCCCCTAGCTTTAAATCCTAGGTCTGTCCCTACACTAGCTCAATATCTATCATGCATGGATTGAGATTTGATGCATGTGTAATTGTCTTTCAAGGGTAAATATTGAAAATTAAAAGTTCACTTTTAAGTTTTAATCTTAACTCTTAAATCATAAATCATAATTATTATTTTTACCTTTTAAATTTTCTCTCACATTAAAAATATAATTATACCATAAAATAGCTATTTTAGCTTTAGTTTGCAGTAAATCCAAATATATTATTTGTCTATAGACACATCCAAACTCACACATAATTTCATAATATGCTTGAGTGTTAATTTGTGATTGGACTTCAACACTGGAATTATTATGGTATTATTGCTAGGGAAAAAAGTAAATGTACCAATCACAATATGACACTTCAGCAACATAGCTGGATACCATTCCATTGTGATGCAACACTTGAGTAATATTATATCGGTTCACAGTGCATTCTTCTTGACTGGCCTTCGTGGTTTTTTCCCTCTGCACATGAGGGATTTCACATTATATATATATATATATATATATAAGTTGTATGTGTTCTACTTCTGCTCTACACTTTCTTTCTTAATTTTCAGTTTTACTTCCCATTGTTGAACACCTCCATTTCATTGGTTGCATGGAGTAATATGTCGTGGTAGCTCATTACTTGCCTTAATATTTTACCACTTATAAAGGTGGAGAGGCGAATCAAAGAAAGATTTTCTTTCCCTCTTTTCTTTTTATGTTGTGTTCGTTGCTTTGGAATTTAGTATATGAATGAATGAATGGTTAAATCTCTATAATTCTTGAAAATTTGATTGTTTGTTTGATGAAATTTTCGAGAATTACAAATTCAAATGAACGTATTAATTTCCAAATATGAATGATTTTGTTCATTTTTTTTTTTTTTTTTTTTTGTGATATCCTTGATTAAGTGTAACTTAATTATTAAGTTTGGCCTTTCTAAAAAATAAAATAATAATAATAATTAAGTTTGGCACTCTTGTTTATTAATATAAATTACTTGTGGTTTCTCAACAAAAAAAGAAAAGAAATAAAATTAAGAAGACACATAATTGAGTTTGAAGATCCACACAAAGACAAAGGTCAATTATATCGCAGACGAGCGCCTCCATGTACACTCCAAAAAACACAAGTAAAACCCTGGCTTGCCAGAAACCCTACAATATTGTTGTTGTCCTAACACACACACCGTAACACAAAACATGAGTAACATTCCTTCCATGGAGATACGAGGATCTTCTACCCCTTGTCTTCTCTTCTGGACACAGACCTCCACTACAATTGCCTCATATTAATATAAATTACTTGTGGTTTCTCAACAAAAAAAGAAAAGAAATAAAATTAAGAAGACACATAATTGAGTTTGAAGATCCACACAAAGACAAAGGTCAATTATATCGCAGACGAGCGCCTCCATGTACACTCCAAAAAACACAAGTAAAACCCTGGCTTGCCAGAAACCCTACAATATTGTTGTTGTCCTAACACACACACCGTAACACAAAACATGAGTAACATTCCTTCCATGGAGATACGAGGATCTTCTACCCCTTGTCTTCTCTTCTGGACACAGACCTCCACTACAATTGCCTCAAAATCGTTACATGAACTGCACTAAACCCTTGAGTTCAACCCTAAGTCTAACGTTGCACTTATACAAATAAAGAATATATATATATATATATATATATAGTACTGCACCACTACTTAACACATTCTTTAAGATTGGTTCTGTCAGCTAACTACTGAATGGAGCCTTCTATTTCGAACAAGTACAAACTCGGTCCAAAGATTGGAAGCGGCTCTTTTGGGGTGATATTCCATGGTCTGTGCTAATTACTTTTTGATCCTTTTTGTACCATAAAATTCTATTGTCTTGTTCGTTAATGTTTACGAACTTTGTTGGAACAATTAACTTAATTTAAGTTGGTTACTTGTTTGATTTCCTTGGTGTGGAAAAAAAAGGGCGTTTTGCTTGATAAAGAAGTAATTTGGTATTCACAAGTTACTTTGGACGGTAGTTTGACGGTTCTGCACAAATGATTAAGAGTTTGTCTTTTTTTTTTTTTTTGGTAATATCCATAACAGTAACAACGGATTTTGGTGTTGTCTGTACCTAGATGTAGGCACGGGTTTTGGCTGAACCCCGTTAAACTTTCTGTTTTATGTGAATGTTCTTATGTGGGTGTTTTTAATTTCTAATTTGTGTGAATCTAATTTAGCTAACACCAAATTACAAAAGATTTTTAAATGAGAGAGTTGTACACTTGCATCATTGTAAGTTTTTCATGCCTAACGATATGTGGCAAAGGAAACTTATCAATACATGGAATAGGTAGCAATAGGGAAGCTAAACGTGGACTATTGATAGTACCAAGCTATAATCTCATATGATAGATCAACAGGGGCTTGATGTTAATGATGGGATGGTTTACATGTTGCAGGTACTGATGTCCTTACAGGTGAAGAGGTTGCCTTAAAGCATGTGAGTGGTTTGCTGCACTCCAACTGACAAAGAAACGTTTTCACTCATATTTTAATTTTAAGTATTGATATATTAATATGCAAATGAGAGCGCTTATGCTTGCTTCAATTGATTAAGGGCTGATGCTGTTTGTTAATAATACTAAAAGGCTGCACTTCCTTATCCTCAGGAACATGTCGAGACTAAACACCCCCAACTTATGCATGAGTCAAGAGTGTACAAAATACTACAGGGTGGAAGTATGCTACTAATTAAACAATCTATTGCCTTTTTTCCACTTGGCCTTATTTCAATTTTTGGTTTTTATTTTTAATCTTAATTGGAAAATTATGTTCATTTGTTCTAACTCCTTTGTTTAACGTCTAATAACTGTCGTCTTTGGCAGCTGGAATTCCAAATGTTAAATGGTCCGGTGTTGATGGAAATTATAATGTTCTTGCCATGGATTTATTGGGAGAGAACCTTGAAGAACTATTAAAGATTTGTGGTAATAAACTGTCTTTAAAATCTGTTCTCATGCTTGCAGATCAAATGGTAAGTTTGCATCCAGTTTGTACTTAATTCTGTTTTGAAGTCTACTTTTCCAAACCATCACCAGTAACTTTGATCTTCCTGTCAGATTGACAGAATTGAATTTGTTCACTCGAAATCTTATCTACATCGAGATATCAAGCCAGACAATTTCATTATGGGAAGGAGAAGTAAAGATAATGAGGTCTAACATTTTAAGGATTTTAGTACTTTCCCTGATGTATTTACTTTCAGGATATTGTTGATGTGCTTAATGGGTTTTTGCTTTGCATCTAGGTCTTCATCGTGGATTTTGGTCTGGCTACCAAGTATAGACATCCTTCATCATATAATCACATTCCTTATAGGTTTGTGGAGCATTGATTTCATTTTCAGATAAGCTTATTTGATGTTCAAACCAAAGAGACAATCAGACTAGCATTATCCCCAGTCCACAATTGATCTCTTAATATGAAATGTTATAACATATATCATTGAAATAATATCTGCATTAATGTTGATTTTAGTATTACAACTTAGCAAATTTGCATTTATTCTCACCATCTGTTTGATATTATGAAAGGAAAATGTTAAAACTACTACAAATTTTACTACAAAAAACCTACAAAGTACAAACTCATTTGGCATTGAATGTGAGTGCTGCTTCAACAACATAATAAATAAATGTTGAATTACTTATTTTATGATTAGTAACATATCAGTTTGTAAGGCTTCTTTAGTAAAATTTGTAGTATCTAGTATCATTACAGAATGCATGGTAAGCATTCCTCCGCCATTATTTTTGTCTAACACGGTCATCATCCTATGCAGAGAAAATAGGAATTTTGTTGGAACCGAAAGATTTGCCAGTAGAAATACTCACCATGGCATTCGTATGTTTCTGTTCTTTCTTCTTCTTTTGGCTGTGTATGAACCTAGTGTATTTGGTAGCATTGGCAACTGGTTTGATCCCTAGTTGATGCTTTGAATATTATGGCTAACTGTCTTTATTAACATGCATAGAACAAAGCAGAAGGGATGATTTAGAATCTCTTGGATATGTTCTCATTTATTTCTTAAAGGGAAGGTAAATATTGATTCATAACCTTTTTAATTGTCTATACTCTATATTGCATTGCATAACTTGAACCGTCTTGCTCTTTTCTTATTTTTGGTAGTCTTCCTTGGCAAATTAAAGCTGCAACTCAAAAAAAGAAGTCAGAAAAGGTTAGAGAAATAAAGGATTCCACTTCTATTGAGGTATTATTTTTAAAAATAAATTACCAATTACATCTCTTTAGTGTTTACACGTCTAGTTAAGATATCATTTCTAGAAAGTTTACTGATTTTTCTGCAGGACTTATGCCATGGTTGCCCAATAGAATTTGCTTGTTACTTTCACTACTGTTGCTCACTGCACTTTGATACTAAGCCAGATTATGGTTATCTTAAAAGAATGTTCAGAAGCCTTTTTTCTCGTGAAGGTTTGTATATCATATCCCTGCTTTTCCTGTATAGTGTCATAAGATTAAATGAGAATTTTAAAAGTGTGGCAGTAGCTCTAGTAGTCATAGCTCACTCTTTCCGTTCAGCTATAGTATCGATGTAATTGTACACATTCTATAGTTCACAATAACCCTGACTAGTCTGTTAAGGATCCATATTAGACCTCAAAATTTTGGGACTAAGGCTTGGTTGTTGAATATTTTCCTTTGTTCAGGATTAAAAATGGATTATGTGTTTGACTGGACCATTTTGAAGTACCAACAGTCAGTGCTTGCTGCTCCCCCTGCTCGAGCTCTTGTAAGTGGCATTTTAGAATGGAAAAAAATTCTTTCATTAGATACATAATGAAAATAGCATCGGGTCATTTTTAATCTGTTAATTAACTCCTTTTCACATTAGGGCCATGTTGCAGGAACAAGCACTCAGGAAACCCACGTTGCTGCCAATTATAACAGACAGTCAGGTGTCTTCTCAATATTGTTATCTTTCCTAATATCTTATACATATTTTATTTTGCATATAGATCTATGAGTATTTTCAATTTTTCTTGGGATGGAATCATCAAGAGATTTACTGCACCATATATTTTCATAAATAAAAAATCCATCTTGAAAGTTGAATCACCTCTATTTCTCTTTAAAATCCCAATATTTGGTGTTGTCAACATTATACATCAATGAATTCATGTTCCTATCACACGTAAGAGACTAAAATGTTTCTTTGTTAAATCTGTTGCAGGTGGAGAAGAAAGAAGTGCTGGAAGATTTCCAGAACAGAAGAGTGTTGCAAAGGTTTCAGCAGTGTCTAAAGATGCTAAGGTAGACTATAGTCACTATTGTCAAATATAACAGTTGAATCATCTGTTTCACTAAAGCCATACTTCATAAAATTTGTTGAATTATGTACAGATTTTGACAAATAATTTTCATCATAATTCTCATGTATTGAGACAAATATTACTCAATATGCTATTAATTTTTGTTTAGAATTCAATTTCTTCAAATACCAGAAAAACTTCTGAAGTTTTGCCATATTATTTATTCTGCCTCAATTGAGCAAGTCTGAATTTCAGGCCTATAAGTCAAGCTGTTAATTTGATATGCCAAGCCAAATGCAAGTAGTTGAATAAAAATAGAATGGTTTTTTTTTTTCCTTGCCATAGTTTTATATGATGCATGTTATTTTTCCCCTCTCTATATTTTCAGTTGTACCTCAGCTTTTGTATTGACAATGCCATGAACCTTTATCTAACCCTGAGATGATTGGACCTATACAGCTATCTAGCTCTAAACCTATGAGGCAACCAAGGGATTTGCCAATCCAAGCTTCTGCCAGTAACGGGTGCAAAGATACACTGGTGCTAGATAAATCAAGTCCCTCCTCTGAAGCCATTGATGCAAACCCCAAAGCAGTCCAGGAGATACAGACAGAGCAGAAAAACTCTTCCATTGTGTCCTCAAAGGCAAGGGCACATCTTCTAGTAGGAATTGTTAAAATGTACAAGTCCTTTATCAAGTCCTTCAAGTCCATGAGCCTAAGCAATGGTGAAAATTTTCATCACTAGCTAATCAAGAAGCTGTTTGACAAACCCCATTTTCCTCTCATGTAAATCATAATTTATGGTGCCCTTACATCTAAAGCTAAAAAAAATGATCTGAAAATCAAGTCATTGGTTACACAGCTTGATGGAGAAGGCCTTATTGGAGCTGGGTGCATTTAAATTTTACGAAGGTAAGGCCTTTTCTCTCCAAGAAAAACACCTCTATAATACGGAATTAAAACTGGTGTTGAAATTTTTTTATTTATATAAGTAATGATATTTAATTGAGGAAGGAGTACTTCATGTACACATAAAGTGGACACAAAGTAGCCTAAATAACTGGTGTTGCAATTGTTTATGACAAAAATTGATTTTACAGCAATAGTCAACTATGAGAGCCTATTTTGCTGTCACTCTATTGCTCCTGAGTAACTGACACTAGAAACATATTTTATATACATTGGTTTAGAATTTTTTTCTAATAACTCAGGACATTTTCTGAAGAGTTTCTGAATCTTAAATTCAAATCATTACCATGTACTTCAAACATAATGTTTCTGAAGCCTTTTCATGTCCTATTACCTTAGTGGATGTGCAATGCCTGAGATATTATCATTAATCTATGGTTTCATTCTTCCTTAAGTATGGAATAAGGTTGATGCAGCTTAACGAAATTTTCAGTTGATCGTATACCAAGAGCTTGAATAATTCAACTATGCAAAAATTTGTCTCGATGTGGATATCAATGCCACAGCTTTGTTTTGCATACAGTTTATGGTGCCCTAAAGAATGCTAGGTGAAGCTTTTGATTATAACTTTCTCATAATTAGTGCCAATAATCATATACTCAAAAACAGTTGGTACTTGCTGTATTTTAGCAGAAATTCAGAAAGAAAGAGGGGCAAAAGGGGGTTAGACGTAAGTTTGTACATCAGTAAAATGCATCAAACTTGTCCCAACCTTTGCTCCAAAAGACACAGCCATGCATTGAAGGTTGGCTTGAACTCATGAATTCTGAAACTAGAATAGACACTTATGGCATAATCAAATAATCTAGTTGATATTACACTCAGCTTATTGCTGTAATGAGGCTGTAGCATAAGTTGGTAGCCTCAATGTCCTACATTCTCAATTCACAGATAAGATTGTACTCATGCTAATGAATGAAGCCACTCTATTATTCTATCAAAACAGCCGTATTCATAAAAATAAAAATAAATAAATAAATAAATATATAAAAAAAAAAAAAAAAAAAGAAGAAAAAAAAAAGATCTATAAAGTGTTCTCCCTTTCCTCAAATGAGAAGCCTCTATTTATAGGCAACTCAATAATATTTAATTTTGAATTTTCTCTCAGCATTTATTGAGAGCTAAATATGGATTTAATTTAGTCTCCCATTTAATAAGAACTTTCCATATAGGTTTTTTTTTCTTCTGACATTGCCATATGGCTTTCTTATTTGATGTTGCCACATGGCTTGATTTCATTTGCTGATCGTCCGCCTCACCAATTGGAAATTGATTTGATCACAAATATTTTATCATGAACAATCGGACGACTGTGAATACATCATAAAATTTTAATGTCTACAGTGAGCTTTCCTCTTCTTTACCCTATTATATATACCCTCATTACCCACAAAATTGTAAGGAGACTATTCAGAAGAAAACCCTAGAGAGGTTTCTACAACACACCCACCTTGTTAGAAAAAGCTACACACCTTTAAGTGAGAATTCATTTTTACTCTCTTCTTCTTTCCCTCTCCCATTGTTATTTGTACCCAAACACAACTCACGCCTATCCAGTGTGTAAAGAGTGTTTTTGAGCTTAGGAAGTATTTGAAATTTGCCAAAAGAAGCAGGTGAGGCTTGGTGGATGCAAACGGTCGGTATTGCGGAATCTAGGAAGCTAGTGAAGACAAGACTTCAAGAAATTCATTGGTAGCTGGAGCTTGGAGGACTCAAGTTCTTTGGGTAGATTAGGCTTGGAGGGTCTTTTTAGTATCCTTGTACTCCAACTTATTCACTAGTGGATCATTTCGATTTGGAGGGTCGTGGAGAGGTTTTTTGCCAAGTTCTTTGGTTTCTTCTTCCATAACATGTCTTAGTGTTATCTTGTGTTCGCATCTCTCTTCCCTATTCTTTAAGCTTTATATTTATTGTTGTTTGTTTGCTTGTGGTTATGGATTAGAGAGTTGTTTCGATTATTGCGACTCATTTACTCTTGTTCCGCACTTAGTTAAGTTAGAGTAAAAGTAATCAAGCCGTAATTTAAAATTAGGGGTCTAAATTAGCTATAATATTTCACACTATTTGAGTTTTCAATTGGTATTAGAGCGGGTACACTTATTTTGGTTTAATTACCTAAGTGTGATTCTTGACCCTTTGTATTTATTGCTATGGATAGTGTTTTGTGTGCTTCTTTGCATATATTGGATGGTGTTAAATGTAACATGCCTTGTGTTTGTGAAAATTTCTCTATGAGTGTTTATCCTCATGCTTATGATGACATGTTACATGACTCGTTGGGTGTTGTTAAAATTCCAAATGTCAAACTCTTGAAGAAAAAGTTTTAAGAAGTTTCGTGAGAATTTAAGCAAGTTTATTCTTGAAAATGATGATTTTATTGCTAAGCTCAATGAATCCAACAAATTGGTTGAGAAATATAAGAAACTTGCTAAAAATTCTCTTGAAAAATTAAAGGAGTTTAAATGTTTGAATATGGACTTGGATGCTAAAGTTGTTTTGTCTAACAAACTTGTTGATGATCTTAAATGTGAAAATGAATCTCTTAAGATGCATGCCAAGTGTTTGATTTCTAAACCAGTTACTAAAAAGGAAGATGTTATTTGTTGCAATCATGTTGTGAAGTCTGATTTTGTGCCTAATGTGAGTTCTACTTCTAAAGACAAATTAGTGTACATACCTCTACACAAAAGAAATCAAAAAGTGGAGAGAAAGGCTCTTAAGCCAAAGCCTTCGTTTAGGTCTCATCCTAGGGATTTGAATGGATCTAAGTTTGTTCCTATTTGCCAACATTGCGGTGTGATCAGTCATATTAGATCTCAATGTTCCACGTTGAAGAGACAACAAAACCATGTTGTTAGATCCCCTCCTAAAAAGCCTAGTGGGCCTAAACAAATTGTTTATCACAATTGTGATGCTTTTGGTCATCTAAGACTTCATTGCTCTAAGTTTCAAGCTCTTAAAAGAATCAAAAGAAAAGAGAAACTTAAGCTTTATAAAAGTTGTGCTATGAAAGCAAAACCGGATTTGGGGGAAAATTGTGTCGTTGATACAAGTTCTTAACGCTCTTACCTCCTTATCTATGTGCATCTTCTGTTCTCATTCTTCCAACACTCATCTCTCTTCTCTTGAGACACTCACTCCAAACAATTGTTCTCTTTGGGTGAGGAAGGGTTTTTATGATTGAGTTTTTGCTCTTTTGGTCATTGATCTAATTTTTCAATCTTTGAAGGACTCTTCACGCATTGAATGCTATATCCTCATGCATTTGTGCATCTTGCTTTTCTTTGTATGCATTGTTTTTGCTTTTCATATTACTTTTATGTTTTTGTTTTGTGTGTGTAAAAATCCAAAAATGCATAAAAAGTAAAAAATCTAAAAAGTTTGATTATTTTTGCTTGAGCACATTTCTCATATAAAGTTTGGCCTAGTACTTACGTACTAATGACGTAGTGTATTTACGAGTTTAGTTTGTTATATATGCACATATTGAATGTGAGTGAAATCTAGAAATCTATGTTTGATTGTTGTAAATAGATCTTCAAACTTGTCATGAATGTTTAGCCAATAGTCTTGATTGATCTTGACACATGCGTAGACTTGATCCCATATATCTCCTCACATTTATTTTTATGTCAAAAAGCTCTTTAAACATCAATCTCTAATAGGAGAAAGAGCTGAAAAGGTCTTGCTTCGAAAACTAGTTAGACTAGGAAAAGGTGGAGCAAAAATTGTATTCAAAATGTTTGATGCCAAAGCCAAAGGCTTATTTTTCAAAGAAATATAAAAACTTTCATGGCATCTTTGCTCAAAAATTGAGTTGTATTAATAAAAAGTATGAAAAGTTTTCAATCGTTGTAAACACTTTGGTAAGGAATCATTTATGTTCATTTCTACTAGTGAGATAGGTCACTTGACTTCGTGCTTTTTATGTATGACTTGATTAAATTGATTATTGAAGTTTCATACTAGCCTATAAACTAATTCATACTTGATACTCACACACAACACACAAGTCTAATGTCCAATGACTATTTATTTCATTTGTGTGATTGTACATGTTTGAATGTGATGTGTGTGCTTAAGCTTATCATGATTCAATCAAAAAGATTTTTGATCATTTCATTTGCTTTTGGAAGTGATTTTTATCACCCATGTTTTTCAAAGTTTTTCAAGTTGATTTTGTGTGAAAAACATGTTTTCTAAGTGTTTTTGCGACTTATTTTGTGAGTGGTACAAGTCCCAGCCCAGTCGCGAGTTTAAATGGTCTAATTCTCAAGTTTTTCAACTTTGGACAGAGAGTTTCGCAACTGGTTCGTGACTTGAAACCTGACTTACGAAACTTCGTGGGTAGCTCGCAGGTCGCTTGCTACTCAGAACTGAGTACCCAAATTTTTTGCGACTGGTTCGCAAGTTAGTGTCTCGCAAAATGCCCAAAATCAAGCTTTTAAAGGGCAATTCGTGGGACATTTGTTTTAAACTTCTCCCATCTTCTCCAACCCCTCTATTTCAAAGTTTTTACATCAAAACCCAACTAAATTCAATTGTTTCTCATTCCATTAACATCTCTAAGGTAATCTTTAACTCTTTTCATTGATTTTGATCCTTAAATTATGTTTTTTGGGGGGTTTTGTATTCATAGTTGGGATTTTCTCAAATGGGGGTTGGAAAGTTTAATTTATGTCAAACTTTTTTATTGGGTTTTTTTTTAAATGTCTATTTGATTTGGATGTTGGCCCGTTGTGGCATTTAGAACATGTATTGAAGGTAGTTTTCACTATGTTCATGCATTTCATTTCATATAGGGTTTAAGGGTGCACGCTAAGTGTTTGATGAATTGCCTCTTAGGCATTTTCTCACTCATTTGGACTCTGATGAGTACCAAAATTTGGGGTTTTTCATGTTTCCTCACTAGGAACATGTTTGGTTTATTGGTTGTGTATTTTACACATCTTGCCCCACGTGCATTTTTCATGCCTTGGTCATGCTTTGCACTTAGACACTATGTGTACACACCTTTGCTACCCTTGCCATGCGCTTGGTCTATATCTTGTTTCCTCATCCTTAGCATGTCATGTTTAGTTTATGCTTTGTAGCATTTTTTTAGGTGTTTTGTCTTTTGTTTGAACTTCATTTTCTTATTCATCTTGTACCCCTCATGCATTATTATCCTTGTCCATATCTTCTTTTCTTTCCCTCATTTTTCTTGGCCCCTTTGTCTATTCATGTCCAAAAGGAGGAGAGTATACTAGAGAGTATACTGGAAAGTATTGTCATTTCTATATGACTCTAATGCACATTCTCAAGGGGAGAAATTCTATTTCTTGTGCACATTCGTAGGGGGAGAAAGTCTTAGGGGAGATGCATATACCAAGAGAGAAGACATTTTTTTATAAGAAAACCATATTTTGCTTTGTTTTGCTTTATGTTTGTTTTCTTGTTATCTTTATGGTGCTTTGAGTTACTTTTAGTAACTATGCTTTATTGTTCTTATCGCATCGTGTTTATGTGTTGGACATGCATACATCCTTATGCTATTGTGCTTTATTAATTACATGTTCGGATCATCATTTGCTTTGCTATGTGATCATCATAGTCTTTTTCTATATGACTGTTTTGTGTTTGATCAAGTTGCTCATATGTTTTACATCTTGTTTACTTGATCACTATTTACTTGTTACTTTATACTTGTCCTTTATTACTTGCTTTACCTTGAGGGTCTAATGTGTTTTGTGCAAGTGTTTCAAGATACAGGTATTTTGTTCCAAGTTCATCACAGGTTTTAGATTTAGATGTGAGTGAGTTTTTCCATTGTTCCCAAACTCACATTTAAGTCTAGAGTCTATTACAGAGTGTTTTTGTCATGGAATAGTTAAAGGGAGAGATTGTTAAGTCGTGGTTTTTCACATAACATTTATGTTGGCTTTATTTCATGACAAAAAAGTATTGTAATTGCATTATTTTATTTTCTTGTATTTTGTGGGATTTAATTGCAATGGGTTTAGTATTAAGTTGGTGAAAAAGTATCAAAGAAATCAAGATCAACTTTTTGTTTAAAGCCTTTTGCAACAAGTCTAGCTTTAAACTTATCTATTGACCCATCCAGTTTCAACTTTTTTCTAAGGACCCATTTACAACCTATGGTCTTATAACCTGGTGGAAGATCTACTAATTTTCAAGTTCTATTAGAAATTAGAGATTCCATCTCATCATTTACAGCCTCTTTTCAAAATATAGCATCAGGTGATGTTAAAGCCTCTTTTAAATTTTGGGAATTTTCCTCAATGTTAAAAACATAATAATCAGGACCAAAATCTTTTTCAACTCTAGCTCTTTTACTTCTTCTAGGTTTCATTTCAAAATTTTCTTGACTTTGTAAATGTGAAGTAGAAAAACTAGGTTGTGACAAAATATTTTCTTCACCCCCATTATTTTTCAATTTAAAAGGAAAATTTTCTTCATGAAAAATTGCATCACCAGATTCAAAAATTATTTTGTTTTCAAGATCAAAAAATCTATAGGCTGCACTATTAATTGCATAACCAAGAAAAGCACAGGTAGTAACTCTAATTCCCAATTTAGGCATTCTAGGGTCAATAAGCCTTACATAAGCAAGACAACCCCATACTCTCAAATATCCAAATTTGGCTTATGTCCTTTCCACATCTCAAAAGGTGTTGTATGTGACTTTTTATGTGGCACCCTATTCAAAACATGACATGCAGTTAAAATAGCTTCACCCCAAAAATGTAAAGGTGCACCAGATTCAATTAACATGGTATTTGTTAACTCAATTAAAGTTCTATTTTTTCTTTCAACCACACCATTAGAAGCGGGTGAATATGGTGCAGTAGTTTCATGGATAATTCCTAAAGACTGAACAAATGAGTTGAATGCAATAGATTCATACTCACGACCTCTATCACTTCTTATTCTTTTTATTTTTCTACCGAATTGATTTTCAACTTCTTTTAAAAAATCTTGAAATTTTTCAAAAGCATCACTTTTATTTTTCAACAAATAAATAGTTGTATATTTTGAGAAATCATCAATAAAAGTGATAATATATCTATTTCCTCCACGAGTTAAAATTCCCTCAAATTCACATAAATCAAACTGAATTAACTCAAACAATTCGGTATTTCTTACAACATTTTTATGAGGCCTTTTTGTAATCTTAGCTTGACTACAAGTTTCACATTTTTCAAAATCTTTTGACAGTCTTAGAATTAATCCTAAACTACTCATGATTCCCACATATCTACTATTTATATGACACAAACAAGCATGCCAAAAATTAATAGAAGAAAGCATATAAACTGAACTGGTAGATGCTTTATTATTCTCAACATTCAATTTAAACATTCCATCACAAGCATAATCCTTGCCTACAAATAATCCCTTTTTAGTGATTACATAATTATCAGATTCCATAGTTTGCTTGAAGCTAGCCTTGTTAAGCAAAAAACTTGACATCAAATTCTTCCTCATGGATGGAGTGTAAAGAACATCTTTCAATGTTAGCATGCGTCCAGAAGTGAATTTCAATTCAACCTCACCACTCCCAAGAACCTTGGTTTTGCTAGAGTTACCAAGCATAACAATTTTTTCTTCTTCAAAAGGAGTGTACAATTTGAACCAATTTTTATCATAGCAGACATGCCTATTAGCACTAGAATCTGCCCACCACCCTTCAACATATTGCACCATATTGATGTCTGTAATCATAGCCACTAAAGGCTCTTCGGTTACGTTAGTCTGTGGGACAGATTCATGTTTCCGAAATTTGCAAAATCGAGCAATATGCCCACTCTTGCCACAAACAAAACAAGATCTATTAAATTGATCTTGTGAAGGGGGTCATTGGTTCTTATTGTAATTTTTATTCGGGTTTCGCCTTCCTTGAGATCTATTATTATTTTTAAAGGCTCTCTTTTTAGGCTTCAATTGACCATTTCTAGGAAAATAATTTTTGGGCATATTATTATTAGCTGAAATAAGGTTTATCTTTGTGGTGGAATTAACATTGCTCTCTTGTGTCATGAGTGCATCTTGTCCTCTAGCCTCCTCCTCCACACGGATGCATGTGATCAAAGTCTTCAAGGATGTCTCCTTTTGTTTGTGCCACAAAGTCTTTTGGAACTCCCTCCAAGATTGTGGTAGTTTATTAATTATGCCAGCTACCACCAAATTGTCTCCAATCTTTATGCCTTCGGATCTCAATTCTGCAATGATCATTTGGAAGTCTTGTACTTGATCCACCACCGATTTTCCATCCACCATTTGGTAACGAAAAAATCTGCTAGCAGCATACTTCTTTGCACATGCCTCCTCAGTATTATACTTGCTTTGTAAAGTTTTCCAAATTTTCTTAGTAGAATTGTAAGTTGTATCATAATAATCATAGAAATGATCGGCAAGACAATTCAATAGATAAGAGTGACAATTATACTCATCTTTTGTATACTTATCTATTTTTTCTTGATGGACTCCTCAGTATTATACTTGCTTTGTAAAGTTTTCCAAATTTTCTTAGTAGAATTGTAAGTTGTATCATAATAATCATAGAAATGATCGGCTAGACAATTCAATAGATAAGAGTGACAATTATACTCATCTTTTGTATACTTATCTATTTTTTCTTGATGGAGAATATATTCTTCATCACTCATCTCATCGGTAGGAACTTTTGATGAATTCTTGTCAGTGAAGGAGACTTTGAAAAGACTCAAGTAGAAGAGGACGTTTCCTTTCCTCCTCTTGAAGTGGGCTCCCTTAAAGCGAAATGGCTTGTTAAGATTTCCAATAGGCTCATTTGGTTTCTCTTGTGTAGATTCCATATGATGAATCTCCTTAAAAATGTTGGTACAAACACAATAATAATGGAAATAACACAACAAGAAACTGAATAATACTTCTGAATATTATTAACTTAAAGAGAGAAATTACACAACACTATTTGGACTAAGGCACGACACTCGCTCTCTTTAAGGAGATTCAAGCCCTTAGTTGGCTAAACTTTGTAACCAGTGCAAACCTCCACTCTTGCCCAATATCTGAGACAATACATTTTAGCCCATTAATCACCACAATTAAAAAGAATAAAATAGTCTCTCTCCTTTTCAATGTGAGATTAAACATTTTCACTAACTCCTCATCTTCCATATTCACTCCCACATCTTTACATTTATATTATAACATTTATTCATTTTAATTATTTAATATTAAAATGCTCCAACAGAGATTTTAAGAGGCTTGATGTCAGCTTTACGTTTGAAGCACAGTGAGATTGATTCATCCTCTATTGAGAACAGAGTAATTGAGTACGCCTTGTGCAAATAACTTTTGTCTAGACAATCCTGCAGAGAATAAATGGAACTTGTTGCCATAAAAGGATCATATCTATGTAAATATTACTACAAGTACATCGTCAACATACCATAAAAATGTGTGCATAGAGAGGAGGGTGTCTTAAAAAAGAGAGGTGGGGGGTGTTGTTTTTTGGAAAAATGACACATCTATTACGCTTCCACCATATATTAACCCATAATTGGAATTTTCACTGTTAAACTGAAGCAGTATTGGTTGCTGCTCATACAGACTGCACTTATATATATATATATATATAAAGTTGGGACTTATACTGAGGATATACAAATGCAAATTCAGGTATGTAATAGACATAAGTATAATGCTGGCGTCCTTACTGAGATTGTGCAATATTTAGTTATAGGTGAAAAGAGTGGAAAGAATGAGGCCAACACCATGAGAATATCTTGTTTGACAATCACATCCACTTATAGAGAGACACTAACAAAAGCACATTTTCTATTTGTGTCACTCTATGTTGAAGTGGGCCGTGTGTGTGGCTTGAATTGCCACAAGCCCAAGTTGACCGAATCCTATTTGTAATAGGAAACCTCTTCTGCCGACTTTGACATATATATAAATATATATATTTTAGGTTATGAGATGAAGATGCAGTCGTAGAATTAGAGAATTCCAATTAACCTAGTGAGCAGCCGCATGAGAGAAAAATAGAGAAAAGAGAGGCAGCCAGCTTCTATTCTTATTGTTTCTGTGAGAGAGTGCTAGGGTGTAATTGGGATTTGGGTTTCTTGAGAGTGTTATTGTGCACTATTGTATCTCCCTATTTTTATAGTGAAATTTCTCCGTCGTCTCCGTGGAGGTAGGCAGTTTGCCGAACCACGTAAATTCTTGTGTTCTTTGTGTGTGCTTGTTATTTAATTTCCGCTTATTTACTGTTATTGATTGGAGTCCTGGGGTGCTATCTGCACAACAAGTGGTATCAGAGCTAAGGTTAGGATTCAATCCTTTGAACACAGTAAAGATGTCAAGCACAAAGTATGATGTAGAGAAGTTTTGTGGCAAGGGAAATTTTTCTCTTTGGCAAAGGCGGATGAAGGATCTCCTAATTCAACAAGGAGTTCACAAGGCCTTGCTTGGGAAGGAGAAGAAACCGGAAACGATGAAGGATGTAGAATGGGAAGAGATGGATGAGAAAGCAGCTAGCGCTATTCGTCTAAACCTAGGTGATGAGGTCATTCACAACATCCTAGAAGCAAAGACCGCAAAGGAGGTTTGGGAAAAACTAGAAGGTCTTTATATGAGAAAGAATCTGACGAACAAGTTGTACGTGAAGAAGCAACTGTATAGTTTGCATATGAAGGAAGGTTCAGATCTGTTGGAGCATCTCAACACGTTTAATATGTTGAACACCCAACTGTCAAGTTTTGGGGTGAATTATGAGGACGAAGATAAAGCATTACTCTTGTTAGCGTCGCTTCCTACTTCTTTTGATCATCTAGTGACTACGTTGATGTACGGCAAAGAGACTATAGTACTCGAGGAGGTGACTAGTGCTCTCTTGTCACACATAAAGATGAAGCAAGATGGTGATGGTTCTCAGGCTGATGGACTTATTGTAAAGTCTGAGTCAAGCAATAGAGGTAGAAGCAGGTCAAGAGGACGGAACTCCAACAGGAACAGATCACAGTCTAAGTCACGTGCAAAGAAAGATGTAGAGTGCTTTTATTGTCACAAGAAAGGACACTACAAGAATCAATGTAAAGAGTTGAAAGAGCATTTAGAGGAGAAGAAGAATGGAAAGAAGCCCCTAGAATCAGCTAGTGTTGCTGAAGAAACATCAGATGACAGTGAAGCTGGTGCAGATTTACTTTCAGTTTCATCAAGTAACAACGTTCTATTGGAATCTTGGGTTTTAGATTCAGCATGCTCTTATCATATGACTCCAAAGAAAGATTGGTTTGACACGTATAAGCCTTACAACGGTGGTATGGTCCAAATGGGTAATGATGCTACATGCCCGGTTATTGGGATTGGTACCGTGAAGATCAAGATGTTTGATGGAGTTGTGAGAGTTCTTAGTAATGTCAGACATGTTCCAGATCTTAGAAAGAATTTGATTTCTTTAGGAGTATTGGATGATTTGGGCTATTCATACTCATCAAAGGGTGGAATCATGAAGATTACCAAAGGTGCTTTGATGGTGATGAAAGGACAGAAAGTAAGCACGCTTTACAGATTGATTGGGAACACAGTTGTAGGAAGAGTTGCAGTCACCACTCCGATAGAGTCCAGCACTGACGACACAAAATTATGGCATATGCGACTTGGCCATATTGGTGAACGTGGTATGTTAGAGCTGCACAAGAGAAATTTATTGAAAGGGGTGAAGACATGCAAGCTAGACTTCTGCAAGTATTGTGTGTATGGGAAGCAGCATAGAGTCAGTTTCAAGACAGGCTCTCATACAAGTAAGGGTGTTCTTGACTATATTCATTCAGATGTTTGGGGTCCAGTTTCAGTTTCTTCTCATAGCGGTGCTCAGTATTTTGTCAGTTTCATTGATGACTACTCTAGAAAGGTATGGATTTATTTTATGAAGCATAAGTCTGATGTGTTTGGCATATTTAAAAAGTGGAAAGCACAGGTTGAGAATCAGACTGGCAGGAAAATAAAATACCTTAGAACAGATAATGGACTAGAGTATAGAGATAAAGAATTCATAAAATTTTGTGAATTAGAAGGCATTACTCGTCACTTCACAGTTAAAGGAACTCCACAGCAGAATGGGGTTGCAGAGAGAATGAACAGAACCTTAGCAGAAAGAGCCAGATGCATGAGATTAAATGCAGGGTTGCCTAAGGTGTTCTGGGCAGAGACAGTTAACACAGCAAGCTTCATTATTAATAGATCTCCATCATCAGCCATAGATTTCAAGATTCCAGAAGAGGTTTGGTCAGGTAGACCAGTTGATTATTCGAGTCTAAAAATCTTTGGTTGTCCAGCTTATGTGCATGTGCAGAGTGGAGAGCGTTCTAAATTGGATTCGAAGTCAAGAAAATGCGTATTTCTTGGTTTTGAAAAAGGTGTTAAAGGCTACAGGCTTTGGGATCCAATCTCAAAGAAAACGGTGACCAGCAGAGATGTCATATTTGATGAAGCCTTTATGTTGAAACAGAATGAAGCAGAGACATGTGATGATAGTCCACAGGAGAAATTAACTGTTGAGGTGGAGTTTGACGAGAATAGTTCATCCAGTGATAAGGGTGATGCTGAGATTGATCCACAGCAGCAACAAGAAGAGTCTTATTCAATTGCTAAAGGTAGAGAGAAGCGGGTTCACAAAGCACCACAGAGATATGGCTTTGAAGATATGGTTAGCTTTGCTCTCATAACTAGCAGTGGAGATCCATTGTCTTACAAGGATGTAGAAGAGATGGGGTCACTACAGAAGAATAAGATTTGGGAATCATCTAGTATGTTGATAAAGCCAATTCCAACAGACAAGTTCAAGAGCTACTTGGACTTGGTTGATGTTTGCAGCTTGTAAGCCCTTAAGGGCTAAGGTGGAGGCGATGGAGGAGTTTGCTCGTGTAGCTTGATCAATTCAAGCCAAGGTGGAGATTTGTTGAAGTGGGCCGTGTGTGTGGCTTGAATTGCCACAAGCCCAAGTTGACCGAATCCTATTTGTAATAGGAAACCTCTTCTGCCGACTTTGACATATATATAAATATATATATTTTAGGTTATGAGATGAAGATGCAGTCGGAGAATTAGAGAATTCCAATTAACCTAGTGAGCAGCCGCATGAGAGAAAAATAGAGAAAAGAGAGGCAGCCAGCTTCTATTCTTATTGTTTCTGTGAGAGAGTGCTAGGGTGTAATTGGGATTTGGGTTTCTTGAGAGTGTTATTGTGCACTATTGTATCTCCCTATTTTTATAGTGAAATTTCTCCGTCGTCTCCGTGGAGGTAGGCAGTTTGCCGAACCACGTAAATTCTTGTGTTCTTTGTGTGTGCTTGTTATTTAATTTCCGCTTATTTACTGTTATTGATAAGAGTCCTGGGGTGCTATCTGCACAACACTCTAAAAATGCATTTAAGAAAATCGTTCATTTGATGAAATTATTTCTCATTAAAAAATAAAAAATGAAAGGAAAGTTTTCCCAACCATTCAATAGTTTCATCTTTTGTTCTTATGTGAATATATGATAAGAACTATGCATTATCGGGTGTGCTACAATTTCAATACACTCCAGTTTTTTAATGCCTCTAGTAATTCTTATCTCTCACAACAAACTGATAACTATTTGCTACCTCCTGCCTTATTGGGAAAATTCTAAGTAGCAACACCAGCATACACATTATCACACCAAATGAGATTTAGTTAGTAAGATTTCAAATAGGTTAGGGTTTTTGTTTTATATGAGGGAAAAGGCCAAAAGAGTAATTAACATGAATACATTATTGTCAGACCGTGAATTATGTCATTCCACCTCAAAACCATTATTTTTTTAGTAAACAGTAATACTTATTAAAACACACATGAAAATAATAACATTAGTGTTTTAAATCGGGTTTATAATACATTACTAACTAGAGAACAACTACAAAAGGGCCTACCTCAAAACCAATCAGTGATGAAGAAGATACACTCAAATCTTTTATGGGGAAAAAAATTGGAAACTAACACCAAGCCCCAAACAATTTTGTTAGTTAGCAACGTTTCCGAACTATTTAGGAAACTAAAATCTTGAGTCTAAGAGACTCAATTTTGCTCTTTGAACTCGAGCCACAAAGCCTTGAGTTTTATGATTTTTTTTTCCCATGGAACTCGAGTCTTAAAGACTCGATGTCCATAATGAACTAAATTCAAAGAACAGCACAGTGAAGAAGACAAAGAATTCAAATAACCCCAAAGAAGAAAGAACGCAACAAAGAAGGCAAAGATTAAAGGAAGAAGCAGATGCAAATCAACAAAGAAGAAGAAGGCAGAACAAAAATAACAAACCCAAAACCCTTAACAGAAACAACAAACCTAAAGAGATCAAAAACAAAGAACCACGCCCTCGGCTTTGCCCGCAAACCTAGATCTCCCTAACCGTCCTTCGGCTCGGACTGAATCCAGGCGATGGCAATTGGCTCAGACAAAACTCAAGCGGAGGTAAGGGCTCCAGGTGAAGAATTTGTTGCAAAGCTTTTCTTCTTCCTCAAGGTTTTCCTCTATCTCTTTTTCTTTAAATGTGTAGAGTAGGAACTTGAGTGGTTCATACTCGAGTTTCACTAGAACTTGAGGCTTTGTGGCTCGATTTCAAAGAGCAAAATTGAGTGTCTTATACTCAAGACGTTAGCTTTCTAAATAGTTTGGAAACGTTACTAACTAATGAAATTGTTTGGAGCTTGGTGTTATTTTCCAAATTTTCCCTTTTATGACATTCAATATCACGCCACGCATGCCTGTTTTTAGAGTGGTTGCAAAGAGTTAAATTATGGCCCCCCCAACAATCCCTCCCTCACAATAACACTCCCGTGACTCAAACCTATGACCTTGACTTTGATACAGTTTGTTGGACCGTGAGTTGTACCATTTCATCTCAAAACCAATTGGTGATGAGGAAGACACACTCAAATCTTTTATGACATTCGACATTAAGCTAGGCGGGCTTGTTTTTAGAGTGGTTGTAGAAAGTCAAATTATAGTCCCCTAACAATTATAATATGAAATATATATATATATATATATGTATTTTATAATTCGTTAGTNAATTTCTTTCCAAAAGCTTGCTTGTCTTTGTCTTCTTATCATCTTTTCCATTATAAGTGTTGTTCCAGTCATTGAAGCCTAGTTTTCAGCCCACTCTCTACAAATTCATTGCATTAGGCTATTTGGGCCTGAATCCATTTACCTTTCGGGCTTAGGATCCAGCCCACTCTCTACTTGAGCTTTAGTGAGATCAACGTCTAGCTATGGTAGGTTTAGGGCCAAACCAGGAGGAGTCTGTTGGTTCTCAACTTCAGGACCAATTTCTTAATCTTGAACGAATGAAGGACCGCGAGGTTAGTGTGCACACTACGCATACTAGTAGGAGCCAATCTTGAGGCAAGAGTTACATCTCTCATGAGGAGAATACTAGAAGCATGCAGTTGGAGATTGACCATCTGCGCAGGAGGATCCGCCGCGATCGATGAAGAAAGACTCTTTTAAGCTCTGACCCTTCTTTTGATGACAATAGGGATGGCAGTTATAGGCCCAGGTTAAGGACTTCTCCCAGTGAGTCTTTTTCATATGATGAGGATCGCCATTATAAGTATAGGAATAAGAGTCCATCTCGCAAAGGTCTGGGCAACAATGTTATGAGTAGGGCTCTTAACCAGATTTACAAATCTCCTTTTACCCGTAAGATTGAAGGTGAGAAGCTCCCTCAGCGGTTTACTCAGCCAGCGTTCACCATGTATAATGGTAGAACAAACCCTGTTGGAACATGTTAGCCACTTCAAACAGAGAATGGTTGTTCACTCGAAGAATGAGACTCTGATGTGCAAGTTGTTCCTGTCCAGTTTAAGGCTTGTGGCGATGAGATGGTTTAATGGTCTACAAGAAGGTTCTATTAACTCCTTTAAAGAGCTTACTAGAGTGTTTAGGGCTCATTTTGTTACTTGCAACAAGGTTCCTCGACCTTTAGACTCCTTATTGTCTATGACTATGCACGAAGGGGAAACCCTGAAAACATATTCTGACAGGTACTGGGAATTGTTTAATGAGATAGATGGGAACTTTGATGATGTGGCTATAAGGACTTTCAAGGTCGGCCTACCCGCTGAGTATGATTTGAGAAAATCTTTGACAAGGAAGCCAGTTAGGAATGTACGTCGGCTCATGGACCATATTAACAAATATAAGCGGGTCGAGGAAGACAACAATAAGGAAAAGGGAAAGCTAAGGTGGTCCTACATGATAGAAGGGATTTTAGGTCAGATAGATACAATAGTAACCAAACTCGAAGAGATTTTTCTGGGCAATCCGAATCTACTACTACAGGTGGTTAACATTGTGTTCTGAGAGCCAGTGCACCAAATCTTGAAAAAAATTAAGAGTGAGCCATACTTTAAATGGTTAAACAAGATGGGAGAAGACCCTATGAGGTGTAACTAGAGCCTTCATTGCCAATTCCACCAAGACTGGGGGCATACTACAGAGGATTGCAGGACATTGTGGAGTCATTTGGAGCAATTAGTTAAAAGTGGGAAATTGAAGCAATTCCTGCATCAACCCAACGAACAGAGTGATCAGTTAAGGTCGGGAGCTCAAAGAGATACTTCAACAAGACCACCTTTAGGTACAATTAGTATCATTTTTGCTGCTCCAAGAAGGACTGGTTCTTAGCCATCCAGGGTGATGCCTGTAGCTCGGCCATCTACAGGGGACTCCCTCCCTGATTCGAAAAAGGGTAGATTAAAGGCCCAACCAACTTTGAGCTTTTCTAATGAGGATACCTTACAGCCACATAATGATGCCCTAGTAGTTACTATCAGGATTTGAGGGTGTGATGTGAAGAGGGTGTTGGTGGATCAGGGCAGTGATGCAGAGATCATGTACCCTGACTTATTTAGAAGGCTGAAGCTAAGGCCCGAAGACTTGGCTTGTTATGACTCCCTTCTAATAGGGTTTGATAGGAAGATCGTCTTTCCGAAGGGCCACATTAGACTACCCGTTCAGGTAGGGTAAGAAGTCGTGGAAGTAAACTTCATCGTGGTAGATGCATACTCCCCTATACTGCTATTGTGGTAAAACCTTGGCTTCACGCCATGAGGGTTGTGTCTTCCACCTTGAACTTGAAGGTGAAGTATCCGTCAAGGGATCAGGTTGAGGAGTTAGTTGGAAGCCAGTCTGTAGCTAGACAATGCTTGGTGGCTGCAATCAAACATCAGACCGAAGGTGAGTCCTCGGCTTCTACTGAGCAAGGTTTATAGCAATCAAGGGTACTAGTGTAGTCTACGGACGTGGAGGTAGAAGAGGCAAGTTGCGAGGAGTTGGAAAAAAGTTATTATTGGTGATAATGAAGGTAAGTTCTTCTAGGTTGGAGTTTAGTTGCCTTCTCAAGAAAAGGAAGAGTTGATAGGATTTCTTAAGAGAAACATTGATGTGTTTGCATAGAGTGCTTACAAAACTCCTAGGGTTGACCCAGATTTTATTTGACATCATCTAAATGTCAATTCCTCTGTCATCCCCAAAAACCAACCATCTTGACGCTCATCCAAGAAAGATTCGGATGCTGTCAAGGAGGAGCTGGTTAAGCTCAAACGGGCTGGTGCCACAAAGGAAGTTTTTTACCCTGAGTGGTTAGCTAATACTGTGGTTGTGAGGAAGAAAAGTGGAAAGTGGCAAGTATGTGTAGACTTCACGGATTTAAATAAAGCTTGCCCCAAGGACCCCTTCCACATGCCTTGAATAGATCAATTAATGGATGTAACTGTAGGCCATCCTCGAATGAGCTTTTTGGATGCTTTCCAAGGATATCATCAGATACCATTAGCTTAGGATTATCAAGAGAAAATCACTTTCGTTCTGCTTACTAGGAATTCTCATTACAAAGTGATATCCTTTGGATTGAAGAATGTAGGGTCTACTTACCAGAGGATGATGACCAGGATGTTTGAACCTCAATTAGGCAAAAATATTGAGTTCTACATAGATGATATGGTGGTAAAGAGTAAAGTAGAGTCTAAGCATGTAAATGGCCTCAGGAATATTTTTAAGATACTAAAGAAACACAAATTGCACCTTAATGCTTCTAAGTGTTCTTTCGACGTCGGCTCTGGCAAGTTTTTGGGTTATATGGTCACTCATTGCAGAATTAAGGTTAACCTTAATTAGATTAGAGCAATTAACAACCTACAGCCTCCTTGAAATCTCAAAGAGGTCCAGAAGTTGACAGGAATGACTGTTGCTTTGAATCGAGTCATTTTGCGGTCAACAGACAGGTGCAGACCCTTCTTCCAAGTACCATTTACTCAATAAGTTTCCTTATAAAGTGCTAGGAGGAAGGAAACCCTTCCAATGTGGGACAAAGAGCAAAAAATTGCCTAAAGGAGTACTCATAAGTTTTCTTAGAGCAAAAAACTCCCCTACAATAAAATGATCAAACCAAACTAGTGGTACTCTAATGTCATTGGTTCATGCCTTATAAAGTACTAGGAGGAAGGAAACCCCTCCAATGTGGGACAAAGAGCAAAAATTGCCTAAAGGAGTACTCATAAGTTTCCTTAGAGCAAAAAACTCCCCACAATTCTTATATATATATATATATATATAATACACACACATGTTGTAGTGGTTACCTAATGATGTACAATATATTTTTATTCAAACACACTACATATATTATTTATTTCGATAATTAATTTAGAGTTTCAAGTTTCTCACTACTTAATTAGTAGAGTATTTCATAAATAAATCCCCTTTTTTTTTACATTCAATTCTAATTAAAATAATTTTTCATTTTTTGTAATCTATATTTAACATCAAAATATTTTTTTAAAATTTATATATGATTTTTTATCAAGGCATTTAATTTACATATTATTTTTTATTAAGCTGTGTATCACATGGACATAATATTAGTATATATATAAAATCAAAGTCTTTGACTTTTGGTTAACCTCTCCACAATTTTCCACATCAGCATTTTTTATTTATATTTTTTAATTTGATTTAATTCTTACAATTTTATAGCATCAAATTGCAGAAAATTTGAGAAAGGAAGAGAGAGTTCTAATAGGAGTCCCTCTTTCTTTTTTCCTTAATCCTAAATTTTTTTTAAAAAAAAATTTTACGTGAGTCTTTTTTTTTTTTTGGGGGGGGGGGGGGGGAACCTAAAGTGGGTCCTTTTTAAAAAAAATTCTAACGTGAGGTCTAATTAAAAAAAATTATAATTATTTTTTTAATCTTAATTCTAACGTAAGTCTCTTAAAAAGTCAAAGGTTTTGGTTTTATATTGTATATAGATAATAATAATGATGTAGCAAGTTTTAAGGATATGATAATGCAATTTGTAGATCTACCATCAAGATAACATATATTAGATTGGTGGTAAATAGTAGATTTAATTGCAGTTAAGTATTATGTAAAGTTATCACCATAGAATAATTCAAGCCGGGATGTGTTATGCGGAACCAATAATATGAAAGAAAAATAATTTTTCTAAACTATTATATTGAATAAAAATTTACTTATTTTCGTTCATTTTCAAGTCATACATTTTTTTAAGTCAAGTCATATATCTTTAACCAAAATAAATATTTTTTATTTTTATTTAACTATCATGTGCATCATTCAGGTTAACAACTAGTTTGTTATTATTTTTAAAGAAATACACACACAAAAACATGTCACATACATCATTGTCATGGTAAAGATTAGATTGTAGGGTGGCTCAAGGACACTCAATGATTTTAAAATGTTATAATGTGCAATCAATATTAATATGATTAAAAATAGCAACATCATGGTAATTACAAGATTGAAGTCAAGTCCAACCGTGACAGTAACCTTAACCTTTGTCTTCTTTTTGCCTAGTCCACTCTCTCTTTTGGACTTTTACAATTCACACGCAAAAGAAACTCTTACGTAGGCATTAGCATGAAGATTGCAAAAAATGCTCCATTTTATAATTTAAAAAATTACTTTATTTATTATACTACCTTATTTTATAATATACATAATATTTCGGTTTTTATTTTATTATACAATACATTAAAATAATATATCTACACAATAAAATAATATAACTCAAAAGAGGTGAGAGAAAATAAAAAACTATTTTAAAAAGGTGAGAAACAATAGAGAAAGAGAAAAAGGAGAGAGAAAAATAATAAGAAAAAATATAAAAGAGTCGAGAGACAACAAAAAACTATTTTAAAAAAAAATACAATCTTGCTAAAGTTAATGTAGCTGAGTTGTAAAATATTTTAAAAATATCTTTTTGGTAATATCCTATCATAGTCCAAATCTTTTGTCTCATTTTTCCTGTTTCACTCTATACTCCACTAATAAATATTTGCCACATGTTCACCTAATTAATTAAATACTCTTATTATTGACTTATTAATACTACAATTATTAATTAATAGTAATATTTAATTACTTAGGTGAATATGTGGCAAGTATTTATTGGTGGAGTATAAAATGAAGCAAGAAAAGTGGGATAGAAAATTTGGACTCGTATAAAATAGCAATATGGGGGTTTACAATCACTAAGCATGCATTTGGATAGGGCTGAAAACTTAAAATTATTTTACTATTTAACTTATTTTTGCTACTATTTATGAGTCTCACTGCATTTTTTGGTACTATTTATAGATCTCACTGTACTATTTTAACTAACTTTTACTTTTATCTACAGTACTTTTAACAGTAAATTTTCAGTTTTAACAAAATAAGCGATATCTAAAAACATCTCCTAAATAAAATAAAATTTATATCCTTGTTTAGAGCTTTATAGGATTTGTTCACTGTTTTTAACGTAGCTTCAACGGTTGAAAAATAATCTCTGACTCTAATTATCAAATTATATAGTATCTACTTAATCCATACAAAAAATATATAATATATAGAAAAAAGATTGATTTATATATATATAGCCGACACAAAGACGTTGGATTAGAAAGGAAATGGAGCATGTGGGCTTCTTTTGCTCCCATTCGCCAAATATATAAAGGCCCATCTATTTTACTTGAATTCAATTGCCGTGTTCATCACTTTAAGATCAACCCAGATTGTCTTTTTGAAGTCTTTTATAGATACTCATCCAAAAAGGAAGTCTTTCATAGATTTCTTTTATTGGGTGACGTTTATTTTTGTAAGTATTGGTGTGTTTGTAATAGAAGTAATATATAATTATATATATGTATGTATATATTTGTTATCTGCTTAACAAAGTTTGGCTTTGTGTTTTGATTTGTTATTTCCAATGTTTTGAGATTGAATTGAAAAAAAAAAAAAGGAAAAGAGAAAAGCAATCGTAAATGGAAGAAGGCAATACAAAAAGCAAGTTCAGGAGGGTTTGTGTTTTCTGTGGGAGCAACTCCGGCCACAGAAAAGTCTTCAGTGATGCTGCTCTTGAATTAGGCAATGAACTGGTTTGTTTGTTTTTCTTTTGTTACTCTCTTCCTTTGATTAAGGTCAGTGTAGAGTCTCAAGCTTTGGGTCTATTGTATTTGTTTTTGTATGTTTTCAAAACGTGTTCTTTTTAATGATATTGTATTCGTCTTTAGGATCTGAGTACTGGCTGTTGGATATTTTGAACTGGGACTGGTGTATGTTTTCAAAGTGTGTTCTTTCTTATTGATGATATTGTTTTCATCTTTAGGTTCTGTGTACTGGGCGATTGATATTTTGAACTGGGACTGTTGTATGTTTTCAAAACGTGTTCTTTTTAATGGTATTGTAATCATCTTTAAGTTATGTGTACTAGGTGCTTGATATTTTGAAAACTGGGATTGCTTTTTTAAAGATAATGGAGCTGTACTTCTGTTTTGGGCTTTGGCCTAAAAATGAGCTTGGAGTTGTGAAATGATAGGTTGATGTGTTGGGCACGGTTCTGTTTGGTAATGACGCTATTAGTGGATTGTGATTTATGGTCACAGGACATTAATTTGACTAAAAGTTTTACACACTGATGAGATTTGTGAATTGTGCATTTTATGTATAGTTAACATGATGTTCTTGGGTTGGCCGCTATCCTTGATAGGGTTACTCTAAAAGGATTATGTGTGGTTGGTGTTAACTTTATGGGTGTATGTAACAGGTGAAGAGGAGGATAGACTTGGTGTATGGTGGAGGAAGTGTTGGGTTGATGGGTTTGATATCTCAGACAGTGTATGATGGAGGTTGCCACGTTCTCGGGTATAACTAAGAAACATGTGTTCAACAGTACATTGTCCATATCTTTCATTGATAATCCTTTCATCAAATGCAAGATAGGTGTTCATTGAACACATTGTATCACTGATGAAATTCGTAATTGTTTTCATGTACAGGGTCATTCCAACAGCTCTCATGCCTCTTGAGGTATCTGTTCTCTTTTATCTGTTTATGTATGTATTGAACTAGAATGCTTTTTCTATTGTTTTTTCTTTTTCCCCAAAGTCCTTGCAATGCAAATGAAGTTTCTTAGAAGTATATAATAAACAGTATGCATTCCACCAGATTTTAATTCATAGCAGCCCTAATTAGGGGGAGAAATTTTTATCAGGTCCTATATGATATTAGCTACCTATTCTATGGAAAGTACTTGGATATGTTGGTAGTTGAAAAACTTATTCACTTGGTCTAGTGTATTGTGGATAACGCTGGCAGATATCTGGTCAAACTGTTGGAGAAGTAAGAACTGTTACAGACATGCATGAGCGTAAAGCTGCAATGGCTCGAGAAGCGGATGCCTTTATTGCTCTTCCTGGTAATCACCTGGAAAGTTCTCATCTGTAATCAAAAGAAAATAAGCATTCACCTTAAATATGTTGCTACTTGAAACTCTGTTGATTTTCATTTATAAACTCAAAATTGTTGTTCTCAAGAGTTTTTTTTTTTTTGCCAACATATCTTTTTCTTTTTTGGTGGTTTTAGGAGGATATGGAACTATGGAAGAGCTGTTGGAGATGATAACGTGGGCCCAACTTGGAATTCATAAGAAACCAGTAACTTATCAATTTTTATATTTGAAGATCTAAAAGAATTGGAAAATTACCAAGGTTGTAACTGGATTTTATTTCTATAGGTTGGTCTGCTAAATGTTGATGGGTACTATAATTGCTTGCTGGCATTATTTGACAATGGCGTTGAAGAAGGATTCATCAAACCAGGTGCTCGGCATATAGTTGTCTCTGCTCCAACTGCCAAAGAACTAATGATGAAGATGGAGGTATCCTTATAACTAATTTTCCCACATAGTCAATTAGGCTTTGTTATAGGAAGGAAACATTTCCTTCTTTTTTTTTTTTTCCTTCTTAAGAGAGGGGGGGGTGGGGGGGCTTTTTTATATTCATCTTTTTTTTTTTTCTTAAGAGAGGGGGGTGGGGGGAGGAGAGAGAGAGAGAGAGAGAGAGAGATACAAGATTAGCTTATAAATTCCAGTTACAATTCTAACGCACATTCATTGCTTCTCCCAAGCACAAGAGATGGATAAAACGTGACCAGATTTCCTATGAAAAAAAAAAACCAAACCTTACTGAAATTGTGGAACTTCATAAATTACTATCTATCAAATGGCTAAGCTGCCTATCACATGGATGATCTTTACCAAATTTCCTAATAAATATCATTGACTTTGTGGAGTTCTTAGTATTCTAAATGACCTGCCTATCACATAAATTTGAGTCATGTTAGTTAGTGGGGCCAATTGAAACACAATATTCAAAACTGCTTGGACATATATATTGTCAATGCTAGTGTTATGGCCAACCTCTTATTCGTTATCATATAAGTACCAAGAATAAATGAGGGCACATTTCCTTGCTCCCCCTTCCTTTTTGGCACCCTTTGTTTTGTCATATGAAAAAGAGGGTATATTTGCATGGTATACATTCCATTAGCAGGCTAGCATGAAATTTTGTTTCAAATTTTTTACAGGGAGATGCTATAAATTGTAATAAAGTCTTTGTACTATATCTGTCATCTAATTCTTTGATATACTTTTGCAGCAATATACTCCTTTCCATGAACATGTTGCTCCTCATGAAAGCTGGCAGATGGAGCAACTTGGTAATTATCCAGGAAAAGAAAATGCACAGTGATTATTATTGGTAGGTCTTTCTCCTAATTGATTCCTGATGTGATTCATCATCATTTAAATATGTGGAAGAATCTATATAGATGGGACCATATATTGTTCATTACTATGTACTTTTGTCGGCCTTTGTGATTTGAAGCGTAGTAAATTTTTTTCCTTGCTGTTTTATAGTCTTTGCTTTACGGTCAATTGAAACACTGTTCTGTAGTCATATCTGGTTGGTTCCACTTGCTAAAGGGCAAAGATACTTTGAAATGGGAAGCGCTGATATGAAATAGTACAGAATCTTCTAGTAAGTGGTGAGAGGTCCCACAATTTAGTGGCTTAATTGGACTAGATAGCTGATTTGAGGACAACTTGGACTTTTGGTGAAGCTATTGAATACCAGTAACCTAAAGATGACTTCATCATGAGATCCACGCATGAAACCATCAAAGGAACATTCAATTCTAAATCACATTCATTTAGTAAACATACTAGAGAACATCTTAAGGAAGCTTCCTTCTAGTTATTCTTTTGATTTGATAATGTCAAATAATTTCATTCTTAAGTTATTTTTTTGAAGCAGCTTGTGCCTCCTAGTACCTACTAACAGGAGAAGCTAACTGGGAGCAATTGGTGCATTTGTTGTTTTAAAAGTTGGGAGGAAGAGAGGATTAGTGATGCCAAAGTGAAGGTAACCTCTTTGAAACTAGATTCTACAGCATCCCTCAAGGAGGTGCTGCAAATTTACCATCGAGCCACCAAAAAGAGCGAGTATTCTTAGAGCTACGTGCCCAAGAATGCTTTGTACAAGCCTGGATCATGGTCCAGTTACATGAGATACCAGGGTGCTGCTTATAAAATTAATTAACCCTTTTTTAGAACTTAAAAAGGATTGAATTTTTGGTGGAAAAAGTAGTATAATTAAAATATAGAAATTTATTTCTGTTTATTTATTTAGTTGATTTCTTGTTCATGTCATGATTAATAACTTCAAGAAATGGCTCCTTCCTAATTTATATTCAGAAGAAGATGGTGTTGCCTACCACCTTCTCTGAATAAGTTAGAAGCATAGAGTTTGACCCCAAAAAAAAAAAAATATATATATATATATATATACATATATTGTTGAGCGATTCATCCTTAACTGTTTTTCTCCCTTACTCTCTTTAGCTTCCTTGGGAATTCAATCCATGTTCACAACAACTTTAGCTTCCTTGGCAAACTATGAAAGATGTTCATACAATTTCAGGATCATCTTCTAATATGAGAAGTTTAAGCAACTTGTTCAAAAAATTCCTATTATTGGTATTTACAGACTTTTAAAGAAAAGTACAAAAACACATCTGAAGTTTGTTGTTGATAAAGAAGAGTTAATTTACCGCTAATGACTAAATGGGTGAGTTAGGAATGGGCTGACTTTGCTGTGAAGTTACTAAGTTAGTCAACTGTGCGAGGCACATGGATGAAAATTTGAAAACACACTTCATTTTAACAGCCTCAGATGGCTACCCTACCACCCCATGACCTAATTTTTCTCTTTTTCAGCTTCCCTTGTTTCTTATTACAAAATTATGTGGGTTCATTCACACTTTACTCACCTATGATTTGAGTCAAATTTGATTTGCTAACTTATTGTTTAGAAAGTTGCACTTTACACGGTTGAGATTTAATTGTATTTTCTTGTGTTCATGAATAATGTAATGTAGATTTGTAATAAGGTCATTACAAAAAACATAATTTGTTCTCTGGATTTACAAAAAACATAATGTAGATTTGTTATCTGGATTTACTCTTAAAAAAAGATAATTTAAACTTGCAATTTTTTTTATAAAAATTTTAGGCTAATTTTTTGAAGGAATTAAATTTCAAGTGGGAAAAGTGTAAATTTTAAATCACAAGTTGGCAAATTGAATTCAGTTCAAACCATGTGGTAAAATGTAATTTTTCGAACATTTTTTTTATTCCTAGTGTTTGGTGAAAGTAGTTTTCCATTAAAGTTGCTTCCTTGATGCTAAGTTATTTTGCTTACAGTAGGAAGCAGTGACAATCATAAAAGGTTGGTGTTCCATTATAGAACCTGCCTATATACTTGATAGGGTATCAGAATAGTAGCCAATGAACTTGTCCTAGCTGATATGAAACCTGATGATCTGTCACTTTTGGAAATCCCAATTCATATACCTTTCTAATAGGTAAGCTTGGCCTTATAAGGAGGTGCCGTACTGTAATTCACATGGATTACCAACGGAGGGGTCCTAATGTTATGGCCCTCTTCTCTCTGACAAGTCTAGTTATATGGGCATTGCTGTCATTTTTCCACCATAAGTAAACTCTTTTGATGAAATGACAGTTGGCCCCTGCATAATGCCTACCATAATATGTGTCCTATACTACCATTGCAAATGGTTGCATTATGAATTTGAGGATATCTCTAGGATTTTGAATTTTTTTTTTTTTTTTTTTGAGGAACCTCTAGGATTTTGAATATTGGGTTTTGTTTTTGCATTTTGGATTTTTCACTAGTGGGAGCTTTTGTCGTGGTGATGGTGGACCTCTCGTAATGTCATGAATATGAAAGTTGAAATGGTTGTTATTTCTTTAAGGGGGTCCCTCTCTCCTTTCCACATCCTAATTGGGCATCTGTAACACTGACAAGCCATCTATTTCTTAGGTCGACATACCATGAAGTGATTGCAGAGGTATCTTACTATTCGTCTGAGAGAGGTCCCTTCATAACTTTTTTAACTTAAAATCAGGTCTTGTTTTGCCAGTCCTCTTGTCTGTGCCACTCTTGTCCTTGCCATCATTCTGCAGTTTATTATGGAAATGTGTATATGCTTAATACAACAAAGTAAAAGGGAAATGAAGAACGAGACAAAGGCTGCGTTTGAATCGGTGGTAATCAATTTCCGGAAATTATTTGCCACATTTTTCGCGTGTTTGGCAGTTACGAAAAATTCTATTTTTCGGAAATTCACTTGCTATTTTCCCTTAGACAACGGAAATGCATTTCCGTTCCTATTTTCACTTCAATTGATTTCCGGAAAAAGAGAGAGAGAGAGAGAGAGAGAGAGAGAGAGAGAAGAGACAGCTCGGCGAGACTGAGACCCATCGGCGAGACCCAGCGAGCGCCGATCGTTGATCGCCCTTCCAGACCCAGCGATCGTCGATCATCGATCGCGCTTCCAGCGACTCGCACCGCGAACCAGACCCAGCGACTCGCCGATTGTCGCGCCTTCGACCTTCGATCCAGCAACTCGCACCGCGAACTAGACCCAACGACTCGCCGATCGTCGTGCCTTCGACCTTTGACCTAGACCCAACGACTCGCACCACGAACCCACGCCATCGCCTCACCCGCCTTCGCCTCACCACACCGACGACCCAGACCTTCGACCCAGACCCATCTCAGTTTTGTTTTTTTAAAGTTTGATTGTTGTTGTTGTTGTTGTGTTGTTGTTGCCGGAATTTGCCGCCGGAATTTTTTGTTGAATTGGCTGTGATGTTGAAATTTTTTATAATAAAATTTGTTTGGATGCTGAGAAAATGTGAAAATTTTTTCGGAAAATAGCATTTTTAGAATACATCCAAACACATGAAAATATTTTCCATAACAATTTTCATAATTCAACCAAACACTTAAAAATATTTTCCTTTTCCGGAAAATAACATTTCCGGAAAATATGTATTTTCCGGAAAACATTTTACACGAAACAAACACAGCCAAAGTGAAACATTTAGGAAAACTTGTAAGTAATATATAGTGCCCGTTTGGATTCAGCGTTTCCGCTGAATCCTGCGGCACGTTTTGCCTTCTTTTTTTTTTTTTTTTTTTTTTTTTTTTTTTTTTTTTTTTCAGCATGAACAGTAATATCATGTGACAGGGGACAAAGCACTGCATGTAAACAGTAAAATCACTGTGCAAGGGACAAAAATTACTGTTTATTCACTGTTCATGCAATAAAAAATATTAAAAATAAGTCCTACAGTATTATTCACACGTTTAAAAATTATTTTGCTACAGTGTTTTCAGTTTTCAGTTTTCAATTTTCAGTTTCAGCAACAATAAGCTCAATCCAAACAGACCCATAATCTCTGATGATTAAATAGAGCCACCCTTCTTAAACCACTGTTGAGACAGAGAGTCAGAGATAAGTAACTCGACGAGTTTCTCCATTTATTTGACTAATTCATTTTCGAAGTACTTGTGTCTAATGATTCTAATGAATTTGATAAAAAAGAATCATTGTTGAGTATATGCCTCTGTTTGAGACAGAGAGAGAGAGAGGAGAGAGAGAGAGAGATTATAACAGGGTCTGGCCCTGCATAAATATTAGTTTTGGTTACCCTTTCCAGCTTTGTCCCAAAAACAAGTATGATGATTTCCAACCTATCACATTCTCTAATTGTCAAGCCAATATTTGTGAGGAAGACTTGTAATCTATAAATACTCTGATGGTGACAAAATGGATGACATGCAAACTCCATTTTTTATCGTTAAACTCTATGAATTTTGATGAAACGAGGGTTCTTCTATTTTACTCCCAATTTTTTTGGTGGTGTGGTATCTGTTATAGACTTGTTATTTAATGTGACGTGAGTTACTAGCGTTTATGACAAAGTTACTATCATGTGACCCTCTCATTGTCGCTAAAAAAAGGGGTTATCATGGAATTGAACCTGTTATGCGATTTGATATAGACACTATCTTAGTTGCTATATTACAATTAACATGAAAACAAATAGAGGTTAGGGGTGTCCACAGGGGTTGAGTGGGTTTATGTTCCACCTGCCAACTAACTTGAAGAGTTCGAGTTCGAGTTTGAGTTCAAAAAAAGCTCACCCATTGTTGATCGCCAAAGCTTGGGTGTTCGACGGGCCAGTTGTCTCTAATGAGCAATTCATTTCATGGGTATGTCATGATGACAACTGAGCTACCAGTGTTGATTGGGAGAGAACGTAAATCTTTAGGTCTTCGTGAGATGTAGTCAAAGGTTAACCTTTGCCAAGTGTTTGGATAGTCCTATAACCTAATAGAAGTATCATATCCACACAAAAATATGGGTATTGTAGAATTTCCCCCGAAAGGATGTATGCCAAACTAGATGATCATTGGCATTTAAACCAAAATTTAAGTGACGTTGAATATTGCAAATTTCTTTCAAGTTGTAAGAACTACGAGATAAGAGCACTTTATATGCTACTTATATATAGTTTCGGATACTGCGAAGAAAAAAAAAAGTCTGGATATGTTAAGAAGCTAAGAGCATCCACATCAATAGATGTAAACATTTGCAAAATACAAAAAGCAACCAATTTTACGCATCATCATTATCATTATCTTCTCTCTTCTTTGTAGCTTTCGAACTGTCAAAAAAAAAAAAAAAAAGGAGATGCAGAGACTTTGAGGGGTGAGAGAGAGGTGGCGGGTTTGAGGGTTAGGGGAAAGTGAGAGGCAAAGACTTTGTGGTTAGGTGGGGGTAGGTGGGAAGTAATAGAAAAAGTGAGGAAAAATATTATTTTAATAAAAAAAGTGTGTATAAGAAATAAACTGACGTGAATGTTTTGTAAAAGTGATGATATAAAATAAAAAAATAAGTTTTTTTTTTTTTTTTATATGTAATATACATGCTTATAGGGTTACTCCGATGGCTTGTATGGATTTGCCTTTGGAGGGATCAAAAAGTACTTTCCGAGGCCTGTAATTTACTATTTATACTTTATCTCCAGAATTTTCTGTTGTATTTTGTCGGTAATGTCTATATTAAGGTGCAATATAGACATTAGAAAAATTCCTCACAATTTTTTTTAACTTTTTTTCCTTTTTAACTCTAGTTGAATCCATTATAGTTGTAGACACTAGACTCTAGAGTCTAGCTGATTCCTCGTATCTCAACAGTTGACACCCTTTGCCACACGAGTATTTTACCCGGTTATACTTCTGAAAGTGAAAGCAACTCAACGGCACAAGGACATATTGTAACTTGTAGCCTTGTACCACCTCTTGACAATTATCTGCTAGAAAAAGAAAAACAACCAGGTCTAAAAGACAAAATTTCACAAATATTTTCGTAGATGCTGACTTGGCATGCAGTGATTAGAGCTAATAATGACATCATTAATGTATGGTGTGAAAGAAATGTTTCAATCACAATTTGTCACATTAATAATTGTGAAGATAATTGTAAAACAATTGTCTCAGCATTACTTGATGGAAAATAGCTAGTACATTGCCCCAACTGTTCAAAAAAAGAGCTTGAAATCAATCTGCCTCAAGTCACTTGCACATGAACCAAAGCCTGTTTACCATTCCATATCTAGTCACTAAGATCATCATCTTTGAAGTAACCAAAAAAAAAAAAAAAAAAACAAAAACTTGAGACTAAATGGAATGTAGGAGGAGGCAAGATTTTCAAACAGGTACAACAATATATCTAGTAAGAGATGTCTGACAGAAGGAATGATCTAAAAAAAATTTCAACCTCTAAAAACGAATGAGCAGATGAACGGTACCATACACCCCAACCTCAATTAGAGACCAATGGAGCTACTTTTCATGCCATGTACAAGCCTGTCAACAAGAATCTTAACATAGTTGTGTATGCAACAATCTCCCCATCATTGTCAATTCAAGCCTTCGCTTTAGAAGGGGATGATATCAAAGAATGTAATGTTGCTGCCTGGATAACAGCACTTGGGTTTGTATCCCTAACACGGGCAGATCCGGATCGTCTAAGGTTGAAATTCCTGTCAACACCACTTTGTATAAAATTACGTAATGGCCGTGGAAGGTGTCTAAGCAGGCGCGTTGAAGTCACAAGTAAAATCACGCCCAAAATAATGAGTAACCTGCATTAAAGAAATGAACAATAAACATATGGCACACAAATCCTGAACATAAGCGCTCAAATCTCCATTTGTAAATTGAGAGTAAGAACTGAACTATCAATTTTTTTTTTTTTTTCCTTTTTTGATAGGTAATAATACTTTTATTAAAATGAATACATGACAAGTAATTTAACATGACCATATATATCAGACTGCATACTGTTACCCAAAAGGTGAAGGATCATGGTAGGTTGACAGCCAGCATAAAAATGAATAGATCCACTATGGATACACCCAATTAATGCAGACTGAAAACTATATTTTTGAGGAAGCGCTAGGAAAGATTTCTAAAATGAGATCAATTGGCTTGCACCATATTTCAAGGTTTAAAAATCAGGCCCAAAGATTAGATTCAAGAGGCTTTCTTCTCTAAGCATATTAAGTTTTTTTTTTTAATGATAAAAAAAAGCCCAGTATTTTATACCATCCAAGCAGAAGAGAAAAACGAGCTGTTGGTGCTGAAGGCAATCGTTCACCTAATGCCAGCATACCAGCAAGAACACCAGTCACAATTGATGCAACAGCTGCACATGTGGATACTACAATTGCTCTTCCATGCTTTAGACCACGAGTCTGTTAAAATAGAATGAATAAGCACGTTATGATGATGTTGTTTATGTATAGTTTTCTGACAAACACCCAGCAGCTTCAATAGAAATGGTTCCATGATGGATTATGTAAAACACAGAAGAGAACACCCAACAACACCCCCCCCCCCCACCCCCCCCCCCCCCCAAAAAAAAAAAAAAAACAAAAAAACACAAGCACACACAGACACAGTTACAGACACATTATGTAAAAAATCTTTAAAATGGCAGACATTTTGGTATGTAGCTTAAAGTCTCTATTTTTTACTCAAGAAAGGTTAATTGGTTAAATATCACAGATGCACATCCATCAACATTTAGATATGAAAAAGTGGATTAAGTCAACTGCTCAAAATACCTGATAATAAAATCCTGTACCGCTACAACATACACTGATTGATATGCAGATCGGTACCAGCATGATATGGAAGCCCTGCTCAAAAAATACAAATCCCATCTTTGATATTACAGATGCCATCCTGCAATTAGATGTACTAACATTACTTGAAAGATTTTCTTTATATATGTTGAACTTCATTTTAGAGACAGATTGTAACATAAACTATTAAACAAATTATTTTAATTTTTTTTAGCATTAAAACGATTTTATTTAAAACTTAAAATTTTTTTTATTTAAGTAATTAAGGAAAATGAGAGAACTCAGAGAAGTGACGTTATAGAGATTATTCAACAAGATCCTATTTGTAAAAATATATTTTTAGATGCCATATAGCATTTTGCCACGATATAAGATGTTTGTAGATGAAAAGGTGTCTATTCAAGTGATGCTACAATTCAATCATGCTCTAGCGCATTAGTAAGATATGCTAGCATGTTGCCAAGAGCATTGTGGCTTAGTGCCATTGCCCAGTTCTCTCCTTGTTAAGAACTTGGGTTCAAATCCCCCCTCCCCCCATGCTATAAGAAAAAAAGAAGATATTTGTGCATGTAAGGAACCCAAATTCCCCTTCTTCTTTTTATTATCATTTTATTTTTTTTGGGGAGGGAAGGGGGGGACGTTTCATATTTTCCAGCAATTGAGCAAAGTCAGAATTCCAAGGACAACAGTTACAATTCAACATTGATTTATGGTATTTTATTGCAAGACCTTTCATCTAAAACCAAAAGAGAGGGAAGAAGTGGTCAAAGCTGAACATAGAGAAGATATATGCAAAAAAAAAAAAAAAAAAGGCTTAGTGAGGATATAGTAATAGTACCCAAACAAAATGCCAGATTCCAAGCCATATATAATTTCTTCAACAACTTCAAATTCCATCTGCATCAAAAGAGAATGTCAACAAAGGAAGAGGATATGTAGCAAACACTATCAATAGTATAACTAGTACTAAAAAGCCATTGAATAAATCTTACTAAGTGTCAACATAATTAAAGGGGAATTTACCATCTCCTGTTCTCTTCGTTGGCGTCTGTAAATCCGAAGCCATCCATTAAGAAGTACCTAAGTGCAAGGGCTCTATAAGGCTTAGATCATCACATAATTGTTATACAAAACAGTATGTGGAGCATCAATACTACAGATCAGATGGTGCATAGTATAAGGTACCTACAAACAAGATGGCAACAATGAATGCCAGCCATGGTAAATGTAAAATAGATATGGAAGTAGCCTCTTGCTCCTCACCTCCAGCACCGACTCCTGCAAATACAAAAGCATCACAGATTATAATACCATATAGGATCAAATCAATTCAATATTAAAAAATGAAGAAAATAAAAGCATAACCAATATTGAAAGCATTGAACTTTTTTTTAATTAGTAAGTCACACAAGCACCAGTGGATCTTGAATCCTCAACCTTACTCTCCACCTTACTCTTACAAGGGAAGAAGATGCCATTTTAGCTAGAGCTCATCAGAGAAAGCATTGAAGTTTTATAAACTTTTGTTTGCAAAGCATAAACATCTTGATAGGCTAGGGATAATAAAAAAGTGAAATCACGAAGAGCATAATTTCATTGCTAATTTACACACCTCACGGGCCTCATGCTGACAGTTTAGAAAAAAGAAAGTGTAAGAAATATTCCTAACTTCTACTTGACATAATAATTATGAGAGCTCAGGATTCTAAAATATATTCACTTGTTATAATCAACATAGATAATCACGAAGAGCTTAGATTACCTATGGTACCAATACCCGCCAAAGTAATCCCCATCCAGTCAATAGCATTCATGACTTCCTTTAGGTAAAAATGTGAAAAGATAGAAAGAATAGCAAGTCCACAGCCAGAAACTGGTTGGATGACAGATACCTGAGAGCATATTGTTAAGAAGCCAACCAAGGTTAAAAAAAATGCACAAAACCACTCTCTCTCTCTCTCTCTCTATATATATATATATACACATATATATATAAGTAGTAGGGTTAACCTTTCGGAATGTGATGGCAAAAATTTTCAGATAAGCTAAATAACTAGATATAATATTTAGGTTGGCACATTTTGCAAATATAAATGTATGCCAATGAGCTCTAGCTGAGCTCAAATGGCAACTCCTTCCCTTGCAAGTGTTAGGTGGAGGGTGCGACTGTGGGTTCAAGATCCATTGGGTGAATGTGTAATTTATCAATAAAAAAACAAAGGCAAATATACATGTATGCACATAATATGTCATACAAATTCTCACATATAATATTGGTTTTCATGTTTAAGCTAACAAAAAGAACCTTCAGAAAAACAACACAAGGACTAATAACTTTCTATAACTTTTTCTATAGATATGATAAAATTTGAAACGATGATGTTCGCACTATGATGATTATTATTTACTATCAGGCCAAGACACTAATGGGTTTCCTTTTTGGTATTGGTAGGATTCAATCCTAGATCCTGGCTAGGTCAGTTATTAGATGACAAAAAAACTTTACCAGTTAAACTAACTGGAACACGTAACTTTCTATCATCATCACTGTTATTATTACTTGGGAAAACTACATAAAAAGGCTCACAGTTATATCCTATTTCAAAGTCCCAAACTTATGAAACCGTTTCAATTTGAAGTCCGTATCCATCTACATTAGTCCTTTACAATATTCTGGGCAGTAATAAAGCATAGAGAAAAGAAAATTGTTGATAAAATTTGTGTTCGATAAAATTTAGAGTTTTTGGCAATCACATTCTCACTCAAAGCAACGTTTTTTTCTCTCTAGCCTCTATGCTCTTGCTCAATGACTACCAAATTGATTTATGAACAAGCATGTCCTTATATTGAAAGGATTTGGTAAATTTGGGACTTAAATTGACAAATTTTTAAAAAATGGGGTCTTTTTTTTTTTAATATGATTTATAGCAAGAAATAAGATAGATATATATATAATAAAGAGATGATAAGCAAGATAGGAAAGGTAGAAGAAAGTGAAGGGGGGTACATACAGGAGCTTGAGAGAGTGCCCTCAACATCAACATTGCTCCAAAGATATCCATTAGAAAACCAATCAACCAAGATTTGTTGAAAGCATATGCCCTTATCACCTGGATGCCAATTACAAAAATTGATTAACTGGGCATGCATGAAAATCAAAAGGGTTGTGATCTGTATTAAAAAAGAAAGAAAGAACCAACCTTGAACTTGAAAGAGAGTGGGGGAAGAATGACGGTGCCCTTTTTCTGAAGAACTTTGCCGATGTTGTTCCCGGCGGTTGCTGCTAACGTTAAAAGAATCGATTCCCACATCTCCGATCTCGCTCAGATGTATCCTATTTTTTGTTTCTAAACAATATATATTATTAATTGTTTGGTAAGGTTTCGTTTGGTTTTGGCTGAGTTCTGAAGTTTCCAAATTTTTATTTGTTTTGTGGGGGGTGGGGGCCATTGCTGATGTGGCTTAGTTTTGCACGAGCAAAGCATAAAGTGAACATGGCGGCGGCCATTGATAATTTCAATTTGATCTGATTACTGATTTGTGATTTCCTCTTAATGATTTTTCTCCCTTTGATTTCCTTTTTATTTTTTTTATTTGGTCTTAACGTCACCATATTAGTGAAGGTTGCTTCCTCATGTCGGTAAATGTCACTTTCTCTTAAACTAAAATAAATAAAGAGAGTTTTTCATAAATAAATAAAGAGATAAGAAAAAAAAAAAATGATCATATACATTTCAATTTCGAGAAAGTCTATGAGGTACCACCCCAGATTTGCTTCTCCTTTCAATGTGTAGATAGGCCTTTTCCAACACTACTAGGAGAAGAGAATGGAATAGAAATGAATAAAAATAATTATTTTAGAATATTCTTTTATTCTCTTATTTGAGAGTTTTAATTGAGAGAATGAAAAGTTCATTCCCTTGTTTAGGAGTTTAAGTGGGAGGGAATAGAATGGATAAGAGGGAACACTCATTCTTCTCTGTTCCCTTAAAATCACAAATTTTCATTCCCCTAGAAATTGGAAGGAATGAGAGAGAATAGAATTAGATTTAATGATTTTTTTTTACTAAAACTCCCAAAATACCCCTATATATTCAACTCTTTATTTTAAAATAAGGGTCTAATAGTAATATTGTCATAAAATAATTTCATTCTATTCTCTCTATATTACTACCAAACAAGATTACTTATATTCCATTCATTTTTATTCCTTTCCATTCTTTTATTTTAAAACATCCAATTAAGGTTACTTAATTCCATTCCATTCGTTTCTCAAAAAAAAAAAAAAAATTCCATTCCATTCCATTCTTTTCCATTCTTTTCTTTTACTTAAATACATTCCATTCCATTCCATTTTTTTCCATTCCCTTATGATCATTTTATTCCATTCCATTCCCTTCCCTTATAAACTCCTAAGCGAAGCCCAAGGGATAAAAAAACTGTAAGGGATATGGGTCTCAAAATAGGTAATATATACACAATTGAGGCAAGGTAATTAGAAATGGTATACCCAGCTGAAAGTGTGGGCCTCACATTTGAGGATGTGTGTGCTTGTAAGGGGGCGGATTGTGAAGAATCAAAGGGAGAAGCAGTCTTGGAGTCTTACATCACCTGGGTAAGCACATGCGAATGTTCTTATAAAGAATAATCTCCATTCAATATATATGAGCCATAAAGTGAATAATATCTACATAAGGTTGGGGAAATTACTTTTTCAATTCAAAGTTCTCGTTTTTATTGTGTTTTACTCCTAATGCTTCAATTCCAAGTTCTAGTTTTTATCGTATCTTACTATTTTTCCCTAATGCCAAAAACCACAGTTATTTTATAGACTGAATTCTACCCTTCAAAATGTTAATACTTGGAAAATGTACTTTTACTTGTTTTTAAAATAAAGAGGGTCCATTTCAAGGAAAATTTTATAATTTCAGACTTTTTTTATTAATAATTTCACAAATTTAATCATCTATTTCTTTTTCTTTTTTAAATTCACTTTGGTTTTAAGTTCTTACACAACGGCTCACATATAGTAATCTCAATACAATAATACTGCCATAATTGGATTTACAATCAGGCTCTCCATTCCGCATAGGGAGAACTCTTGACCAAAAGTCAATACTATGGTATCAGGTAAGGTATCATGCTTTGTGACTCATTCATCAACTGCACAGGAAAAAGTATCTCATGAGATCATCTCGTGACACACTCCGGCTTATGACATTTGGTTGGCCTCACACATTTGGACATTCTGGCATTTTACCCTCTTTTATTTTTTTTAATTGGCAAAATGCCCTTGTTTTGAAACTATATAGGTGCGTGCCCCTGTTTCGATACTCGATAAACCTAAAATCGAGTTATGCCCGATCAAACTTTAAAAAAAAAAAAAAAAAATCATGAAACTCGAGTAAATGGAAATCGAGTTCCAAAACGTCACTATAGGGCTTAAAAATGTCACTATAGGGATAAAAAACGCCGCTATAGGGCCACTGAAACCTGGTATAAAAAATTTTTCCAGAAAAACGCCACTATAGGGCTTAAAAACGTCACTATAGGGCTTAAAAACGCCGCTATAGGTCTCCCTGAATATTGAGCGATCACACTTGTAAAATTTTTTTGCATGGAACTCGATTTCCCTAAGCTCGAGTTACATGCAAATTTTTTTGTTTTTTTTTTGTTTTTAAAGTTTGATTGAGCATAACTCGATTTTCTACAAATCGAGTATTTCATTGAAACTCGATTTTAGGGTAATTGAGTATTGAAACAGGGGCATATCCCTATATAGTTTCGAAATTGGGGCAAATTGCTAAATAAAAAAATAATTAGGGGCAAAAGGCTAGAATGTCCTCACACATTTATGAGACCCATATATTGTGAGAAGCACACTCCATGAGATTGTCTCTATACACTAATTTTTCCGATCACAGAGGCACATTGATAAAATTCATCTGGGTGAAGATGGAAGGGGAAGATGCATGCCAATTGAAAATTACAATCCCAAGGTTGTCTGAAATGGATGGTGACAGTAACCTATCTAATAACATAGAGCATTGAACAATAAAATGAGCATCACTGTCCAATGCAGATGGTCCTAATGCACCTCCTTATGCAAACTGAAACTTCATTTAATAACTTTCTCATCGTGTGGTCCAGCATTACCTGGTGCCCTTAGGACGTGTACCTGTTATAAATTCCTCTTCCCTAAGAATCTTTTATCACTACATTATATAAACCCATCTGACATGCTGTGACATGAACTTTAAGCATAATGTGCTATACTGATATTAAAATCAGATATAGTTGCCCTTTAATTTATTAAACTGGCAAGACATGATGACAACTTAAGTCTTTGACTACTGCGTGTTGTGGTGACATGAGTGCAAGATGACTAAGGGATCCCTGACATGGGTAATTCGCTTCCAAATTTTACTAACTTTGAAAAATGATTAAATGACACAAATGATTTATAGAAGATTAATAAATATGAATGAAATTAATTCATTTCAAATGGAGAGAATTATTTTCTGTAAATATAAGGCTATACAGTAGTACCTTAGTCCAAGGCTGTTATAACCCAGAGCATCGAGGGTAATTATTTTTCACATACATAAACATACATTCAGATTGAAATGCACTAAAACAAAAATAGTATTTGAGATTCAATCCCCAATTTCATCTACTTCATCTTTGCAAAGTCCAGAGAGAAGGAAAATCGAAATCCAGCCTAAGCCTACTGGTACCTCCGTACCTCTCTTATTTTCAAACATAGAGGTTTTGGATCATAATCTTTATATCAGAACTGGATGTGAAGTTATGGGTTTTATCATCTTGCTTCAACAAATGAAGAGTGGAGGAGAAGCAAAGTGAGTGTTGTGATCAACACAGTTCCAACAATCATGGTCTGAGTCAAATGACAGGTAAGAAACCATTAACATCAAGTGAATGAAAAACTAACAACGAAGGAGGACGATAGAAACAGTTACAACTACCATGGAAATTATACAGAATTTTTATAATAAAAAAAAAATCCATAACTTACATACCCAAAGTCCCAAAAGCAAAACTTGAATAAAAACAAAATAAAAAAGAATTTAGAGTTGTTAGACACTAATACAAACAAATACTACTCCACTAGAACCTCGCTCTCCATTGCTTATGGTTACTCTCAATATGGAGGGAAAAAGTTCAAAGGAGAAAGAAGGTTGCTAGCTCGTTAGAGCCAACACTGATGTAACAAATTAACTAAGTAACTTCACCCAAGAAAGCAACCGCATCTCTACCCAAAAAAAAACAAAAAAAAAAGTAGAAAAAACTCACACCCTAGGACCCAGCTCACCCATTAAATTGCAACAGAACTTTATCATTTGTCACCTCAATGAACCAAAATTTTTATTCGACAGGATACTACTTCCTTCAATTCACAGGAAAACCCACAGTTAAAACTCAAGGGAATTTTGGACATTCAAATATAAATATAAAAGTCCCAAATAGACAAATCTCTATTTCCTTTAAAAATAACTGAAAGAAGACAAAATCAAAATTGATGCAACTCTGAAATGAAAGAACAGAAAAAGAAAAGGCAAAAATATTGGCTGTCCTTAAAGTTTATATGAAATTTGGTTTTCATCCCTAAACATCTAAACTATCATAATTTTTTTTTTTTTGGGTCAATAAACAATTGAAAACATCACACTTTTGGTCCTTCCATCCACTTCTGTTAACTTTCTATCCTATGTATTAGATACCTGTGACATTACTTAATCTGAAATAGAGCACTAAATCAAAAACTAAAAAAAAAAATTTTAAAATCATTACCTAAGTATTAGTATGACATGGACCGAAGCATTAAAAAAATTATAAAAATATTTAATATATAAATTTCAACTGCCTTTTATAACAGTATCTGTTGGTGGTACTGTCACTTTATCACTAATTGTGTGGATCCAAGTTAATTGGGGGTGAGACTGGCTTTGAGGTCTCTACTATCTCCATGCTCCTTGGTGTGACCATCTTTGTTGTGGGATTGCAACGTACAGGATACAAGTTATTCAAGGAAATAGCGCCAGCATTAAAATTATACAGGTTTGTGTAGTGTAATTGGATAAATCTAAAACCGTTCTGCTAGTTATGTCTTCAAGAAATAACAACCTTTTCTTGTGCTTAAACTTAATGTCTATCCTTGCCTTTCAGCTAAGACTGAGCTTAGTACATACCCTCAACATTGTTTAATAATTGAATATACGAGGGAACTAAAGTTAAAGATCCTTGATGGGTATGAAAAACAAATTTTTGATAATTTAGGGATGAAAACCAAACTTTTGTAATTGGGGATGAAAACCGAACTTCATGTAAAATTTAAAGACGAAAAAATATTTTTGGCAAAATAAAAGAACATAGGACTCGGCACATAGGCTTGCTTGAAATCGGCACAAGAAAGCAAAACTTAGGAATCAACACTTAGAGTTGGCTGGAATCAGCACAAGACCATTGAGAAAGTCTCAATGGAAATTTTTTAATCAAGCGAACTATCAAATTTCTCTGTAGGAGTACAGTAACATTCTTATATAACATACTAGGACTAAACCCTAATTCTAATTCACTTAGGAAGACCTGAATTACAAAAAATAACCTTGACTCTATGAAAGTAAATATAATACTAATAACCTAATTAACTAATAAGACTTTCAGCAGCTGGAAAAAGCCATTGTCAATGGAAAATGATGATATAAAGGGACTTTAGAAGTTACTAAAGCTAATGATTAATGAAGACACATACTCCTAGCATGTCACTACTTCCATTAAAATCCTCAACCAGGATGTGCAATAATATTCTATTTGGATAAAAAATGACAGGTTTATATATGGTATGATTGTCCGCATATGATCACATGATAATTTTATCAAGCTTTAGGACGCTGGAGCATGACTCAGCAAACAAGAAGTACTCCAGTAGATGACAGAGCAGAATACAAGACAAAGAATAAAGGTACATGCTCCATACTCGAATAAGGAACATCCCATAAGTCATTCATAAACAACATATACCCCATATTCCTCATGTGAGATGAGAGAGCATTGCTCCCAAGAGTATTGAATGAAATTATAGGTTAGTAGAATCATTAATCCTATTTGATCCTATGGACCAGGAAATAGTTTTAACGAAATCTTTTTAAGTGCTAAAATGATACGCTAGCATCAGTCTATCACTAAACAAGATATGGACGCAAAGGCAAAACTTATATTGAGTAACCTTGACTATTGATCACTGTGAGTCAACCATGGACTGTAACCAGAGCATTTACAACAGAGATATTGCAGGTGTAATTACCATGCGGGTTGACACCCAAAAGACAATAACATAGAAAGAAGGATCATGCTAAACATTAACTTGGGCTAGGGAAAGAGGTGTTTTTGTTAAGATCAAAAATAAAAAGCAAGAAAAAAATAATTTCTAAGGTCATAACCAAAGAAAGTACTTTACTATAAATATAAACAACTAGATGAAAGCAACCCCTTTACTTAAGAAAGAAATCAAATTCCTATAATAATAAATAAATAAATAAACGAAATCAAATCCCATGTTTATATTTTGTACTAAGTGCCAAAAATTAGAAAACCAAGAGTACTCCAAGGTGGCTTATCAACATTAGGCAATCTCAAAAGACAAATATAGCTTTCGATGACACCAGCATCAAGAATCATACAACAACAACAACAAACAAAGCCTAGTCCCGCAATTTTGGGGGTCGGCTAGCAAGAATTATAAGGGACATAAATAGAATAACTTCCAAGCCTGAAATAATATCCTCCAGGAGCCTACAAAGTAACACAGTTTACCCACCAATTTACCACTCAGTTTATTGATGAATCCAAATCATGAATTTTATGATCACAAAACCCACAAACTTCATAAACACAGTTATAGAATGACACAAAATTTGAAACAGCCAAATTCAAACAGAACTTTTAGCAATTAACACACAAGAAGAAAAGAGCCGAGTATAGAATCACCACCAGCCATAAACCACTTGGGTGTACTTATGTTTAAGCCACCTGAAGCTTCTCCTCAAGGAGCCCTTAACTTTGCCTTCCACAGAGTACATCTTATAGCTAGCAACCCTCTTCTTCCTCTGAAACTCAGGGTCACCAAAAGCCCAAGACTTTGCAGAAGCATTCTTCCCTTTCTTGAGCTTCAAGTCCCTATTTTTGTTGTTGTAGTTGGCCATCTGGGTCTGTGCATAGGAGGCACTGTAGGACCTGAGTTCATAAGAAGTGGCTGGTCTGGGTGGTGGTGGCCCATAATAGCTCTCCATCTGCATATTCCCATTCCCATATTCGTCTGATCTGTTGTAGTCTCCCATGTTTGTGGCAGAGATACACAGAAAGATTCAATATTTAAGGTGGCTTCTGGTTTAGGTGTGTGAGGCTTTGATCTTGACAGGATTATATAATAGGAATTATTGAAACGCAGGGGTCTAGCAATGGGTTAACCAGCTCTAGCTGTCTCTGCCTGGGTTGGTTAATGTTGGTTTCATTGGCGTGTCCAAAAAAGTTCACTTTTTTTTTTTTTTTTTTTTCCTTATTTTCGGATTCGGATAGGAGTAGTCCTGACTTTTGGGGTTGATTCTAGTTGGCGTGTTCAGTGGGGGAATCATGTTGTCTGGTCTTACGAGAAAATTAAGTTTTTTTATTTTGATTTTATTTTATTTTTTTTATTCTGCATTGACTTGGGCAAAACCCCAAAAGACTAGCGTTGAGCCCACGTCTATTTTCTTTACCATTTTTATTTTGTTGGTTGAATGTCTGTACTTTTTACCATTATTTTATGGCAAGCTTCTCTCACATGCATTGGAGTGCCGGAAGGGACATGAGACGAAACTCACAAGACTGTTATGGATTAATTTTAAACATGTTGTCATGTTTTTATCGTATCTTTATTTTGATTTAAGATATACAAGGGTTTGTTTATCCAACAGTTAGAGTCATACTTGAATTTTTTTTTTTTGTGATAGGTGTATAATAATTACTAGGTAGAAATGATATTGTTTCAATCATGACGGTTGTATCATGAGTTGTAACAAAGCGTCACATTAACAAATTCATTTTTGGAACAGTTTTATTGTAAATTGAAAAAAGTTGTCAAAATTTTTTCAATTCTCAATAAACTTTTTTTAAAATTGGTTTACTATTTTGTGCTTTAAAGTAAAATCCTATTTCCTTTTTTGTGTTCCTTTGGCATACTTTGTTTTTCATTTAATTGTTTGGCTCTATGAATAAGTAAATAATTATTGCTGCATTTGGCTATATCTTAAAATCTTGAACTTACCACTGCGCACCCTTGATGCGGTGGTCACTTTACAAGTATAAGTGTTTGTGAGGTGTGAAGAGTAAGGATCAGAGTTCAAGTCTCTAAGAGATAGTTTCACACATATATACACTTAGATTAGACTATAGTACAATTTCCATCTTGTATAAAAATAAAAAATTAAAAAAAAATCTTGAACTTTAAGTGTGCGTTTATAAGTGTTTGTGGGGTGTGAAGAGTAAGGATCAGAGTTCAAGTCTCTAAGAGATAGTTTCACACACATATACACTTAGATTAGACTATAATACAATTTCCATCTTGTATAAAAATAAAAAATTTAAAAAAAAAAATCTTGAACTTTAAGTGTGCGTTTGGCAAAAATTATTTTTTTCAACTTATTTTACTATTCAGCTTATTTTTACTATTATTCATGAGTTTCATCATACTTTTTGATACTATTCATGAGTCTCATTGTACTATTTCAGCTAACTTTTACCTTTATTTATCGTATTTTCAATAAAATATTTTTAATTTTAGCAAAATAGCAGATCCTAAACCGACACTAGCCATAAAATAAGGGGAGCTTTTTGTAATTAAGAAAAGGCCAATCAAATTCTGGATCAATTTGCATGGAAGGAGAAAAGATTTATCAATCGCCAAATAATAAATATGAAGATGATTTTGGAGTACCCGAGGGTGCAAATTATTATGTCGGCTGCCATGTTCGGTTGCATAATAAAAATATGAATAGAAAAAGTCATCGTGCTTTTTTTAATTCCCCTTTCTGAATCTCTTTGTTCTCCCTGACGCACACAGACATCCCTCTGTATAATTATAATAGAAAGTGTTCAAAATGTTACCATTGCATTTTGAAAGTTCCCCATAAAACAACATATTCTGAACCATATATTAGGGAATTCCTCGTGGAGAGATCCTATAACCATCCTCCAGCAAGTGGGTAACAGAGGGTGGAGAATCACTTAAAGAGGCAATATTTTGTTGTTCAATTCAAAACCATACATGATCCTCCATAGCACACTTAAAAGAGCATAAAACACACGATATATAGAGAAACCTCACATCATTCACAAAGGATTAGCCCAGGAAGCAAAAACATATTTGACAGACACAAATGAGAGAGAGAGAGAGAGAATAAAGAATGGAATAAATAGTCCAGTCCAAAAGATCAAATTTGATGTACGTTCAAGTGTAAAGTAGTTGATACGCAGAAACAGCTTCATCTTCCAGATTAAAGTACCAAAGAAATAATTATTTTAAAGTGAAGAGACGCAGACATAGACTAGGTATAGCAAGTTAACAGCTCAAAGAGAAACACTAAATAACATCCCAACATAATCAAATCATGTTTCAACTCTACATAACATCCCTTCTCACACATATACGTAAAACCAAGCTTAGATCAAATGAGACAAACCCAAGCTACATTCGATTCTGCAAATCTTTTACTTCAATAAGACATCAAAAGTACAAAGCAAACTCACGACAAAATTTGCAAAAATGGATACTTTGCCCAAATTGGGAATGGCCTCCCATCTCAAATGCAGAGAACCCAAAACCCCCCATTTTTAGGCAAGTTCAATCCATGCTTATAAAAAGCCCTAGACCTACTAGAAATAAAGTAATAATTATCACTTCCAGATTAGAAAATCCTTCGAACATGCCAGCTAAAAGCACATCAAAGGAGATCAGCAACATTTGCTGGCAGCTCCTCAATCACCACATTGTAGAACTTTTGGATGTCAAAGAGCATCCTCTCATCATCCTTGGTCACAAAATTGATGGCAACACCCTTCCTCCCAAACCTTCCACTACGACCAATTCGATGGAGGTAGTTCTCTGGCTGAGTTGGAAGATCATAATTTATCACAAGAGAGACTTGCTGGACATCAATACCCCTGGCCAGGAGATCAGTAGTGATGAGAACACGAGAAGACCCAGACCGGAATTCCCGCATGATGATGTCCCTTGTGTTTTGGTCCATGTCTCCGTGGGTGGCAGACACTGTATGATCACGGCTTCGCATCTTGTCTGTCAGCCAATCAACCTTGCGCCTGGTGTTCACAAAAATGACACTTTGTGTGATTGCCAAGGTTTCATAAAGATCACAGAGAGTCTCGAGCTTCCATTCCTCCTTTTCAACATTAACATGGAATTGCTTGATACCCTCAAGGGTTAGCTCATCACGTTTAACAAGAATCCTCACAGGTTTATTCATGAACTTCCTCGTGATCTCAAGGGCCTCAGGTGGCATTGTGGCAGAGAAAACCCCAACCTGAATTTTTGGTGGCAGCAACTGGAAGATATCATAGATCTAGAAAATAGAAACCCTGCTTGTTAGAACAAGGCCTACCAAAATGGACAGCATTTAGATTAAGTGAAAACTGATCTTTAACACACTGGAGCAAAATTCAGCTTGCAAGGCCACACATTTATTTAAAAAGAATAAGCACACCAGATGCCAACACAAGTTTTACCAATAACTAGCATGAAATGAGTAATATATTTTCCCGTTATCTTGAATGAAGTATGAATATCACATTAATTCTTCTAAAAAAAAAATAAAAAAACCTCAAACTCACATTTCTAGATAATAGTTGAAGGCAGCACAAAAATAATAGATTCGTATTAAAAGAATAGCAAGCACCTGATCCTTGAACCCTCGTGAAAGCATTTCATCTGCTTCATCTAACACAAACATCTTAATGTAATCAGGGCGAAGTGATTGCCTCCGCAGCATGTCAAACACACGACCTGGGGTACCAACAACAACATGGACCCCAGCAGAAAGAATTCGTTGATCCTCGCGGACACTAGTTCCACCAACACAGGCATGAACCTTGACACCCAAATAGTCACCGAGGGCCCGCATGACCTTCTCAATCTGTTGAGCAAGCTCTCTAGTGGGAGCAAGAACTAATGCCTGGCATTCAACCAAGCCATAGTCAAGCTGCTGCAAAATTCCAGAGCAAAAAGTAGCAGTTTTTCCAGTTCCAGACTGTGCTTGTTGAATCACATCGAGTCCCTTGCAGAAAGGAACAATCCCCCTTTGCTGAATTGCAGAGGGCTTCTCAAAACCTTCAAAAAAGTTTCATCCAAATATCAGCTTCCCATGTTACCACAAGTTTGAAGTCAAGTCTCAGAGTACATGTTAGAGAAAAGAGACATTGACTTATCATGTTATACAGCAAAACATCACTTTAAATGAACACCATCCTTCGCACACACAAGTAATTTTACAACCTGATTCATAAAACAATTTTTGAAGCCATGGTAGTCGTGAACATAAAAACAATTAGAGTATATTGCCAGAAAAAATGAATCTGCTTACAAAGCCATGATGGACAAAAGAAATTGGACATTCTTAAACATATATGTCTGTGCGTTCAATCTTCCTAAAATATTTATAAAAAATCTAGAATCATGACACTTTTTTTTTTCTACAGGGAAACAAGATACATTTACTACCTCAACAAGATACACCAACTCAGAAAGTTTGAATTTCTTTCAAAAGCAAAAGGCATGATCTGACATACCATAAGCATAGATTCCTCTTAGGAGGTTCTCTTGCAACCCCATAGCATCAAAACTCTCAAAAACTTCATCATATGACGTGAAGAACTCTTGCCCATCAGTACCCAATCTGCTCCCAATAATTCATCAATAAAGCATGAGTCTTTTATTGTAGGCATCATATGATAAGCATGATATGCCAAAATAAGTACACATCACCAGCAATGCATGTGTAGAAAATTTTGGGAAAAAAAAAATAGAAGGGAAATAACTTACAATTCACTCATTTTAGCATCATATTGACGAGCATCAAATTGTGATCCCTCTGGTACCAAACCAGCCATAACTGCAAAGAGTAGGCAGTAAATAATACTTATAAAAAAAAAATAATAATAAACTCTTAATATACTTAAGCCAACCTTGATTTAGTTATGCATACCAATAACTAAGTAAATCTTCTATGTATTATTGATGCTAACAATTTTATGAATTTGTATTAACGTACAAGGCAAGATCCAAGTCTCGCTAAAAAGATGTCAATTTGAATTCACTAAGCCACTTAGGAAGAAACTAAATATATTGTTTTCCTGAGGTTATTAGAGGTAAAGATAAATCCATTAAAAAATGAAAGATTCAGTTCCAAAACTAGTTTTGCTGAATCCTAAGAAGAAGAAACACAAACAGAAAAAAGGTTCCAGCTAAATCAACAGCATATTTCCATATAATTCCAACCAAAGCCACCAAAGACAACATGACATGCTATATACAAGCACAATTACATGAAGGGGATTATTTCTCTTTATGTTCTCTTGCTGCCAAACGAATCAATTTGCATAGATGATCCCAGCTCATGAAAAAACAAGTACATAAGGGCAACATGGTAAGCATAGTAGATTCATCAAGATCCGTTTGATAACCATTTTGTAAAGCATCATTATTTCAAGGGGTGGAGCACAAGTATCATTAAAAGAGCCCCGAATCCAGAATGCTATCTCTAAACTGAAATAATTCAGAGATGTTGGATGATAGAAAGTGCAGATAAAGGTATATCTAAGTTGAGTGGATGATAAAAAAAAAAAAAAAGAAAGATTTATCACAGAAAAATCGGAACACTATGTATGCAACTTGTTTAACATTTTTATTACATAGCTGAAATTATAAATCTGTCAATAATCCCTATACAATATGCTACATGCATATCCTTATTCATTCCTTCAACTTCATTAGTTGAAAAGCGAATTACAACAGCTTACCCGTAAATTTTCAAATCCATGTCCACCCAGACAATACCCCCACTCCCCCAAAATATACTCAACCACACAACCTAATGAACCCATCCATCATCACCAAGTGGTAGAAAAACCTTATACAAATAATTCAGGAGCAAATTATTCACAAACGAATCCTAGTTAACACATTTAATGAACTAAATCAGAGCTGATCTTGTCCAGTAAGATACACAAAAATCAAACTAGATGAGCTAAACCCAGAGAGTTTCATTAAAATCAATGACAGATTAAGAACAATAAGCACATGTATAAGACCAAATTTCCTATCTTTTCAAAAATCTCTCGAAAAACAAACAAAGCCCAGAAAATTAATCATCGATCTAAGCTCACAAACACAATAAAACGAATCATCAACAAGCAAATCCATACTCAAACGGAAAAAGAAGAAGCAAGCTTTACCTTGAAGTGAAAGCGATAACGAGAGAGAAAGAGAGATTGTTTGATTAAAAGGGGTTTTAAGGGTTAGGGTTTCTTTTCCCAAACTCCTCGGATCTTAGGTTGGAGGAGTTAGGGGAATAAAGCAATGAAACGCAGAGAGAGGAAGAGAGGAAGAAGAGGCTAAAAAGCAATAAAAGAGGATTGATTCGCTTGGGGAAGGAAAAAATGTGTTTTTGATTTAGGGATTTTGGATTTTTGTGATCGCATCGGCTTTTTCAGTTTTGGCAGTTTTGCCCTTCATACTTCTTTGTTATTGCTTTTTTACTGTTGCTTTTTTTCTCATAGCCGTTTTTGTTTTTGTTACGACGTCGTTGGATTCTATACCAGAAAAGTCGTATTCGTATATAAAACATCGATTATTAGATGTTTTAATTTGTCCTAAATAAGAAAGGTGAAAGTGAAACTACTAAAAACTTATAGAGCTGTCTGTGAGCTGTAAATTAGCGTTGAAAAAAAAAAAAAAACTGTTAATTATTAGTTCTCGTTTGCTCAATATAACTGTAATTAAGGATATATTTGGATATCACTTATTTTGTTAAAAATTAAAAACTAAAAATATTATAAAAAAAATAATTTTTAAATATATGAATAGTATTATAATACCCAGTTTTAAAGTTTTTTTTTTTTTCTGAATAAAGTATTTGTAAGTTCTGTGAACAGTGCACAGAACCCACTAAAAAAGCAAAAAAAATTCCCCTCTTTTTTTGCTCGGACCCACAGTGCACGTTCTCAAAAAAAAAAAAAAAAAAAAAAAGGCCAAAATGCAGACACTGAGTCTATTTTAGCTGTATCTAAACGAGTACTAAGTCAAAATAAATTTGAGAAGCTATAAATAAGCTCTAGCAAGTATTTACTAACAACTTTTTTTGACCCTTAAGGATTAAGGATTGTGCTTGTTTTCATTTTGGTTCAATAAGTTGGTTTGGTTTTCAAATGATCATTTATTTCTGTCTATCTACGTGACTATTTTGAATCATTAAAAGTGCACTGAAAAACCAAAAGAAACTACATCTTCTTTTTTATATTTAATGACCAAATTAAACAATCACCAAAATCAACCCAAGACATCTTATGTCATGTATAAGATGACTCACTTCATGTTTGCTCTATAGTCTACTTACTATATCGCAATACTTTGGCATCATTTGCTATCTCAATGTGACTCTCTTCCAACGGCTCCTCTGGTTCTTTAAACCTACTTGGATGTTGATTGAACAAAAAATCCTATTGATAATTAAGCCTTGGTGCTTGCTTCTACTAAAGTAAAGAGCAAGCTATAGATTGAGGTGGTCAAACTGGCCTTGATATTTTTTTTGGGGGTGGGGGAAGATTTATGTGTGTTGTTGGGACTATTGTTCGTGAGCAACTGAATTATTTTTGTTGGAAATCATCATGTTGTTGTTACTCAAAGTCCCATGAATGGAATTGTTAAAATATATTAGGATATTCATAAATATGTAGCTCATTAAACTATATTGAGAAATTGCCATGAGTATAAGTGCTTGTGGAATATCGGGACAATGGCCAAAGTTTAAGTTTCTAGTCTAGGAGGGAATTTCACACACATATACACTTAGATTAAACTAGAGTAGAATTTTCATCTTTTATAAAATAAAAAAAAAATTAAAATTGCCATAAATGTGTAGATAATAATTTCATTGAATAATATGGATTATCATACTTTTAGGATTACCAACTAAACCTAACATATTTCTTTATATATTGGGTGCATTGTAACACATAATTCAATATAGAAAATGTTAAATTACCAATTGTTCCAAAAACTTAAATTATTAGAATATAGTAAATTTAATTATTTAACCACATACTTCTAAAACTCTCCTTCATGTGTAGGCCGAAACTACCTTTTAATAGGTGAAGCCCAACACATGAAAATTTAAATGGGAGGTAGAGTGGAAGAGATAAGGATCAAACTCATGACCTATTGTTTTGATACCATGTTAAATTATCGATTATCATAAAAACTTAAACTATTGGAATATGGTAAATTTATTCTTTTAACCATATACTTCTAATAGAAAAACGTAGTCGTTTATGGCTTTTGTTGTAGACATATGTGTTAATATTGGGTGCATTGTAACACATAATTCAATATAGAAAATGTTAAATTATCGATTATTTCAAAAATTCAAACTATTGAGATATGATAAATTTAATTATTTAACTATATATTTCTAAAACTCCCCTTCACGTGTGAGCTGAAACTACTTTTAATAGGTGAGGCACAACATATGAGAATTTAAATGGGAGGTAGAGTAGAAGAGATAATGATTAAACTCAAGGCCTATTGCTTTGATACCATGTTAAATTACCGATTATCCTAAAAATTTAAATTATTGGTATATAGTAAATTTAATCTTTTAGCCATATACTTCTAATAGAAAAACGTAGTCGTTATTGGCTTTTTTTTTTTTTTTTTTTTGGTAAAAAGGGAAATCACATTTAACTAAACTGAAACAGAGAACTTAGGACAAAGCCTGGGGTAATTCCTTTGTTGTAGACATATGTGTTCATTCTCTCTCTCTCTCTCTCTCTCTCTCTCTCTCTCTCTCTCTCTCTCTCTCTCTCTCTCTCTCTCTCTC